>NW_028145513.1:1522500-1762500 GCF_977016875.1 Pavona decussata | reverse complement strand
AAGGAAGTAAACAAGGAAATACAACTTACAGCACTTATTCAAATAAATAGTACTTTCTGTGTTGAAATTAGAACAACCTTGTTCCCAGGGTATTCTCTCTTCCTCCCTTGAGAAAGGAAGAGAGATGACCCTGGCAATGAGGTTGCAATTTGGATAGCCTCTGTAATTTTAATGCAAGAAAAAATTTCCACAAAGCATCAAGAATACAGCTTGTACGCTGACTGCCAGGTTAATGTTAGGCAAGCCTAATTTCTGCATGACACAGAACAAATTCAGTATGCCTTCCAGTATATGTTCCTATGGTCGACAAGATCATGCACATGCTTTGCGAAGTCTTTTGGGATTGTGTTTTCTATAGAGTTCACACCTTTATTAACCACTTGTCTAGTATGATATCTCATTGGCTGCTCACAGTATTTAAGATGTTGCATGCTCTTTATTCATTATTCACGCTTGCGAACCAGCACTGTCTCCTGTCAAGCTATTTTGATATATCCGAAAGCAAAACCAATGATGTGGCTATCCTGCCCGCCCACCCACCATATCCTTGTTTTTTTTTTCTGAGACTGCCTTTCTCTCTTTTTAGGCCTTAGAGAATTTAACATCGATTGTATCAGATGCTTCCATTGCCACAGACTCGGCCACTGGCCAGGGATTGCCGTTATACCTGGTCCTTGGCAGCCTGAGTTCAGCGACCCAGTTTGTACAACACGCCAGCATTTGCCTATAAGTGCACCACAGGGTCCTACCTAATCCAAAGCAGTGAATTCATGGTTGAGGATTTTGGAGAGTTTGATGACATAGCTCAGGTACTGCAGTCTGAAGGGTCATGCGGGTTTGACTCTGATCATTTACTCAAAATTAATGTCAAAGGAAATTTGCGTAAGAATATAACTTTTTGGAGGCTCATTGGCATGCTGCTATTCATTTCAAGTGTCATTGAACAAGGGTATAAGTTACCATTTATTACTTTGCCCGAACCTAGTTGTTTGCATAATAACAGATCTGCCTTGTTGCATGCACAGTATGTGGAGATACCATTGCTGAGCTTTGTCAGTCAGGTCGAGTTGTGGAGTGCGAGGAACATCCTACAGTTGTAAATCCCTCTCAGTGAGTGTTCAGGCCAGTGACAAAAAGAGATTTATCCCAGACCTTAGGTATGTCAACAAGTTCTTAGAGAAGAACACGTAAAATATGAAGACTGGAAAGTGGCCATGTTGTACTTCACTGTAGGTGCTTACATGTTTGCATTTGACCTTAAAAGTGGGTATCACCACATAGAAATTTTCTACCCTCACAAAAGTTACCTTGGGTTTTCTTGGACTGATTAGGCTTCAAACACTACAAAGTTTTACCAATTTGCAGTTTTCCCATTTGGACTTTGCACAGCCCCCCATATTTAAACCCTAACCCCTTGAGACATATTGGAGGTATAAAGGGATTGAGGTTGGGGGATAAGCAACAGTCATGCCACATGTGCATCTAGTAGCAAATTTATGGTGAAGAGACCTTGCTAATGCAGGATTTGTGTCTAACAATGAAAAGTGTGTCTGGGAGCCTTGTCACACTATTGCCTGGTTAGGAATTATCTGGCATAGTGACGTTGGAACAATTGAAATAAGCGAAAGAAGAGTAGAGAAAATTGTGTCTACAATTTATTGCATTGAGTAAGGTAATTTTTCTGTATCAGCCACATCATTGGCTTCCTTTGCAGGGCAGATCATCTCGACTAGTCTGGTTGTAGGTAACATGACACGAATTATGACCAGGCATTGTTTTATGTCCATTTTGTGTGCTCTGCATTGGGATGCTGTCATAGAATTGGACCAGTACACCAAAGACGAAATTGTGTTTTGGAAGGACAGTATTCCTTTTGTAAAATCCAGATACCGTTTTTTGGACAAAAAGCCCCATGTCTTTGGGTATTCTGGCACCAGCGCGACAGATTGCAGCTCAGTTAATACTCTGGATTTGGAGCAGGTGTGTCGCAAAGTCTGGGATCTAAGCGAGAGCTCCAGAATCTCCACTTGGTGAGAGCTTGTGGCCATAGATCTTTTCAGCCCTTCGTTAGGAGGAACATATGTCAAATAGTTCACAGATAGCCAAGCTGCCACAAAAATAGTTGAGATTGGAAGGATGTCGAGAGGTCTTCAACAATTCCGTCAAGGTGTTGGGCTACGACCCCAAGATTTATGGCCTTCACATTTTACACTCAGGAGGAATAACTTTGATTGTGAACAATGACACCTCCAAGTCCATTTCGGAGAGATTGCTGAAGCTGCATGGAAATTGGAAGAATGATGTACGTTGGAAGACATTGGAAGACATGTACGTTCAGGAGTCTGATTCTTCACATTTGAGCATATCAAGAAGTCTAGGCTTATAAACCTGCTAAACTGCTTGTAACTGCTTCATTCATTTGGTACAGTGTATGTCGCTGGTTAAACACTGCTTGGGTTCACTTGTGGTCCTCCCGCATCCTGTTTTGTCTCATTTCTCACTACATCATTTTTTACATTCGTTTGAATGAAGTGAATTAGAATGTAAATAATCCCATAGTGGAACACCCTCCCATTCTTGACCCCGGCTGTCACTCTTTTCCAAAGTGGGCCATTATAGTTGTGACTGCATTACATCCTCTGTACTCAAACATTAAAGCCACGTAACATGTTTTCTACAACTTGCAACAGATGCTCTTGTGAGCATTACATCATGATTGCCAGTTGCAAAGGAAATTGCCTTGTCTATTACAGCACCTTTACTTAAACCTTTGCACTAAAATTCAAGGATGGGGAAGGGTAGGAGTCGTATTTCCTGTTGTTTTATGTTTTATGGTTTCAGTTTCTTAGGTCGTTACGTTTATGACAGCACCATGTAATTATTACCAACCTACACATTTTTTTACCAAAGCAGGTAGACAAGCTCATGATCAGACATCCTACTATAGACAATGGGCTGTCATGCTCAATATCCAGTATTTCTTGGAAAAATATACATGTACCTTTCTGCAAAGGAAAGTAGATTTTCCAAAATGTACTTATCATCTACTTTTCCTCTTAGGACACTGGTAGTTCTGTTCCAAACAAAGCTTAACTCAAGACCATCTCTCTTAAGTATTTCACCAACCAAGAATTGACCTAAAAAGATAAAGGAAAACAAATTGATATTAAGTAAAACATGCATATAACATGAACTAGACATACATACCTGCCACACAAAAAACTCATAAAGACTCATTTAGTTGTACACATTCACATTTAATGAAGAATACAATAATTAATCAATGTATTTCATAGCTTTACATATCTAAGTACATAATCATGAAACATTTTCCAGAAGAATTGCAGTCAAGATATCTTCAACGGAAACACGTCAGGCACAAATAAATGCCTCATATTCCTTCAAGAGACAGTTTGTAAGTTCAAATTTATCAAATTCAGTTGCTGACATTCTACTATTTTGTGAGTTTTAGTACTACTTATAGTGTCAATAGCAGTCAAGTCTAAAGATTAAGTGAATATCAAGTTTCCATCATAGCATATAGTGTAAGCTTTGAAATAAACAAATTAAAACAAATTTAAATTAATTTGTAAGACTGGCCAACAATGTTATCTAAGAAAGAACGATGTATTATTTAGTAAGTGACACAGGCATACTCAGAAAAAAAAATCAGAGTGCTTCTATAAGGAGTCGAACCTAACACCTTCTGATGCTCTACCACTGAGCTACAGGAGACTCGTGGGAGCTAGGACCATAAAACTAGTTTCATGGGACAAACATCCTGCATACTGCTAGGATTGGAATGTCACTTGTGGCATATATACAGTATGCACAATGGAATAAATGTAATGGAATATTTTATGCCTGGTGAATAAATGATGTATTATTCAGTAAGTGACACAGGCATACTCCAAAAAAAATGAGAGTGCTCCTAGATCAGGAGTTGAACCCAAGACCTTCTGATTACTAGTTAGCATGCTCTACCACTGAGCTACAGGAGACTCGTGGGAGCTAATTAAGGCCATTAAACTAGGTTCATGGGACAAACATCCTGCATACTGCTAGGATTGGAATGTCATGTGTGGCACATGCACAATGGAATCAATGTGATGGAATATTTTAGTTCTTCAGAACAGTCAGTAGTTAAAGAATTCAATAGAAGTACTTCCAGTAATATTTTTGAAGTGTTTTTGGTGCTTTGGAGATGACACGTGATTCCTAAAGAGAAGAACTCAATTACCAATTTCTCTACTCAATGGCAAGGGCAAGATCTTTTTTGGTGTCACTGCCCCCGACATGACCACGTTTCTTATGGGTAATGGGTTCATCTATACTTCTGTGTAGAAGGCCGGTATCCCAGGGTTCCCTGGCTAACGTGGCTAACCGCCAACCGGTTAGCTCAGTTGGTAGAGTACCGGACTACCGTGCGAGAGGTTGCGGGTTCAAACCCTGGTCGGACTACCACTCAGGGTCTTTAAATAACTGAGGAGAAAGTGCTGACTTTGTTCTGACATCTGCAAATGGTTGGACTTTCTAGTCTTCTTGGATAAGGACGATAAACCATAGGCCCTGTCTGACAACCCTTGTTTGTAAATAACTCTGTGGGATGTTAAAGAACCCACTCACTGTTCCTAAAGAGTAGGGGATGTAGTTCCCGCTGTTGTGGTCTGGTCTTTGTGTGTATACTCTCATGGTTGGGTGGGTAAATTCTCGGAGATGTTAGCTGCATTAAAAATCCGAGGGTAAAAAAAGATATGATAATGATGATGATGATGGTCAAATGATATGGAATTCTATCCAGATGGCTAAACAAGATAAGAAAGAACGGCATGTGGTGTGGCTCGATCCCCCAAACATGGCAATGTATCAGTGCCTCATGATCTGCACGATCTATCAATCCCTCGACTTCATCCACATCCCAGGAAAGATCAAGGTCCTCCTACAAAGGTATTTTGATTCAATCTCACATGTGCTTTACTACGAGATTTGTCCAGAAATGCATGCTAATGAGATTCATAAACTGTATGATAGACATCACAAGGTGTCCCCTAACCTTAATGCTCACTAAAACACACATACAGTCGACTCCCGATAACTTGAACCCTCGCTAACTTGAACCAATTTTCCTTTCCTTTCAGGTCATATTCTATATAATTTTACCTTCGATAACTCAAACTCCCAATAACTTGAACCTTTTTCAATTTCCCTTAAAGATTCGACTTATCAGGAGTCGACTGTAAATCTGTCAAACATGGAGTCACATGAAAATGACAAAAAGGCCTGTCTTATATGAGGTACCCAAAATCAGGGTTAGGTGCATTTCTGGACATACGTGTTCACTACCCAGCACTACACAGGTAACTGGCAAACACTGGAGGTTGGCATTATGATAAGCTGTACCAACTTTCCACTCCTTTTCATTACGTGAATGGAGATGCTGCTTTGGGGAGTGAAAGGCACAGCTAATGGGGAGATGTTGGATGGAAGTACAGTACTACCACCAATGAAAGCATTCATGGCTGATGTTACAATCAATTAAAATTGAATTCAGGTCAGGTACTGAGCGCCTTCTCCAGCATCTGAACGAACTCTTCACTTGGTGGCAGATGAAAGCAAAACCTAAGAAAAGTCGCAGTCGCAGTTAAGGAAAACCGCTTCTGCATTGGTGGCAACCAGATTCCAACTGTAAAGGAGTAGTCTCGGCCATGTGTATAGCATCCCGCTTACTGATCGTTGTTGTGGTACCAAGATTGAGAAGACTGCTAGGGAAGGATGAGATCAACCTCCCCGGAAAGCTGAAGGCTTGGATCTTCCAACATGGCCTTCTCCCTCGCCTCCTGTGGCCGCTACAGGTATACAAGGTGACATTCATTCATGTTGAAACAATCCAATGCCATGTCAATAAATACCCGAGGAAATTGCTAGGTGTCCCTCCCAGCTTCACATTTGTTGGGATGTACAACCATTCAGTGAAGGTCCAGCCACCAATCTCTTCCATGGTTGACTTGTTGCATGACTCCGGCCCGAGCGGCTGCGAAGGAGACTAATGAAGTCAAGGCTGGCAAGGTGCATTTCCACGTGATGCTTTGGGACTCACCCAACCAAGTGATCTGCAAGGCACAACCTGAGGTGAAATATGGCCGGAAATGAACTGCTGAACAGCCGATGACTGAAGTAGAAGCTGGCCTCCAAACAAAGGACATTGTCAGTTAGGTGCAAAGTGATTGAGCTGGCCTGGGCAACAAGGCACATCGCTGGATTTTCTTGCAGGAACCAAAAGGCTGTCATGAAATGGTCATCAAGGAGGTTCAGGCCAGTGATGAAGAAAGGAGGTCAGCCACAGCTGCTGGTTTTGCTGAATAGTGTACTTAATCAACCTGGGAAGAGGCTGGCCAAACCTTGTTCAGATAGAGCCACTGGGAATCCATTTCCTCCTCAGATTGACCTATGACCTCCATATTCCAACAAACCTCAAACAATGGGGCATAATTGACTACAACATTTGCCATGCCTGTAACAAAACACGTGCCACCTTGGAGCATGTGTTAGCAGCTTGTGACAGCTCACTACAGAAGTACATCTGGGGACAGAACAAAGTGTTGAAGGTTCAAGCTGACACCACACAGACCCAATAAGCTAGCATCAACAAAACACCAGGGGCCCGTTTCTCGAAAGTCCCAGTAACTTATCAGGCCCGGTAAGTGTCTTTGGTGATAAATGTTTCATAACAGAAGTCAATTTATGTTAGCTTTGAATACTAAATTTTAAAATCTTATAATGTTATGGAAATATTGGCCAAGTACCATGTCTGTAATCATTGTATAATCGGTGAAAAAACATTTACAAATATACTTATTGGGAGCAATAAGTTACCGGGACTTTCGAGAAACGGGCCCCAGCTAAGAAAGAACCCAACCAAGCCATCAAGTTCCACAGAGGGGGCCAACAGCCTCAAACAGCCACCGTAAAGAGAACAAAATAGTTAACACTGTTGAAAGGAGCCCAAGATTTTCCCGCCTTACTTTGCCATCACAAATGAGCACCCACAATTTGGTCCAACTCCTGTACACATATGCACAGGTCTTGATGAACAAACTGTAATGCACCGTGGGAAAGGAACTTTAAATAAAATATATGTTCATACATGAGTGCAAGAGAACCTGATACAAGGCTTTTTGAGCTAACTGAAAAATTGAGGCTATTCCAGTTGAAGTCAGTTGCCGTGGCTTCATCGCTATATGTAACATGTCATTTCTGTCAAATATTGGACTCTGCAAGAAAACTCAGTAGTTAACCATCAAGTTGCTCCAAGAAGATAAGAAGCGGAGGCAGCATCCAAGTGGATGTGGCAATCATCAGGTAGTACTTCACATAACTAAGCTTTCAATGATCAAGAATGCTGTTTCTTTGCTGCTGAGAATGCACTTGGCAGAGACCCTTGTCATCTGCTGCACTCTTTACATACAGCAGAGACCTTTGAGGTTTGCTGCTTGCTTTATATAACATAAGTTTGCTGCTATGACGCCTGACTAGGCATCATCAAGTGGCATCTGTCGCTGATGATGCCAGGAACTGTACTCCCATTGATAGCCGCCAAAACTACAGTAACAGTTCCTGGTCAAGGGCTGATGCGGGTGATGCCTTGTAGTTCGCAGTTCATGCCACTATATGAAATTCTCTTCATTGCTTGCTTTGTAGTCTTTATCAGAGGTTCCCATGCTCCTCCAAACCATGCACAGCAGGGGGTTGAAACTCCACTGGGCTCCACTTGTACCAAGCACATCTAAGATCTGCTCTTGGTCAAGCTTGGCTGGGGCCTTATGTAACTCACGTTCAGAAACCGCAAAGAAGGTGAATGAAAGGAAAGAGATTTTTATTATAGAAGATGAACCTGAAAACTTGTCTGGAGTTTATAGTGTTCCAGATAACTTTCAAAGTCAGAAGGCAATGAAGAATTTTGAGGGGTCAAAAGGTGTGGCTCTAACCCAATCTTCTTGAGCTTACCATTCAATTTGTTGGGTCAAGAAGTCAGCTTTCTTGGGTTTTTGACCTGAGACCCCTCTTTTATCTGGAACACTGAGTTTAATTGCCAACGACACAGCATTGTGAGGCATTTGTTTGACTACTTTAGCTAAGAAGCAAATTTTCATAAATGAAGCACACTGGGATGAGATTAGAGAATAAAACTCCAAGGGTTATAACAAACATAGACCAAAAAACTGAGCTCAAAGGACTGCTTTACAGTTTGCAGTATTACATCAACACCTCAAGACTTGCCACAATATTTTGCAAAACAGCAAACCCGCTCACAGACAGAGAAATAAATGGAGAACTTTCTGTTTGTGAGTGGGTGGTCTCCTCAACATCCTAAGAAAACTTTGCTGGTTTGCAATTTGCCTTGTTTATCGTAAAAAACTAAAAAAAAACCCTTAAAAAATCAGAGATTTCGGAGAAAGCAGCTTCATTTTTACCCATCTTACATGGACTTTTGTTTCTTGCATTGTTTTGAGTTTACATATTTTTGGAAAGTGTGTCAGTTAAGTCTGCAATAGCTCATATTTTTCAACCAGGCGTGAGAAATTATTGGTTTGTAACTGTGAGCTGGCATGAGATCTAAGTTTTCAACCCGCAGGCGTGAGACGCTTGAGTCGTGAGAGTTGGCAGGTAAAGGCTTGGATGTTGTTGACAGATTTTTGGGAGAGCTCCAAGGAAAGGCCAATCAGAATTTTGTATTGTGGGAGCAATGTGTAATTCAGACAATGTATGTATATTTTTTCCTACCACATAAAGTCATTTTGAGATGTAAATGTCATACTTTCCAATTGATACTTCATACTTGAATGCTAGAGGGAATTTTTTCTCCCTATTAAGCAAAAGCAGATACTTCAAAACACAGGTCATAAGGAATACAACAACAGGTCACTAAAGCCTGGTTTTCACATGAGATGCAAGCACAGACACAAGCACAAGCCTAATAATATGCTTATAATTAGGCTTGTGCCCGTGCTTACATCACCAGTAAAAACCAGGCTTAAGGATGGTGCCTACTTTTGTTACTGTGCATACATTCTGAGGATCTCAAGATACTCAGGTTTCCTATGGGTGGTGTCTAACAATACAGGGATATTTTTGCGTGGTGTAAAGCTATGCGGAGAAAGCAGAACTTAGCAAGCGCTCTTGGTATCCAAAAAGAAAATTGGGAGTAGCTATGCATTTTTCAGAGATAATAAAGCTTCAATATTTTTGGGGGAAAAAACGCCATTCATTGCTTCGTATTTTACTGCTTTTTTGGATTACTGTTGCTTAATTATCTCTGAAAAATGCGTGAGTTACCCCCAAACTTTCTTGATTCCAGTACAGTAGCCCTTACTAAGATCAGCTTTCTCCGCATAGTCACAAAACCACACAAAAATACTCCTGTATTAGTAGGCACCGTCCTTAATAAAGCTACAACAGCAAGCGGACATCCAAGGGCTGGGAGCCTGGGAATACTCAAAATAGCTGGTCTAAGCTTGCTATTACTGTTCTTGTCAGCATCTCACCTACATGTCCAAATCCTACGACGCCAATTCTTCTTTTTTTCCTGTTCCCACTATTCATGTTTAAACGTTTTGTGTAGTCTTTGGTATGAAGAGCACGTTGGATCAAAAGTTAAAATTTTTCCGCCATGTTTGCGAAAACTGAGTGGGCCCTGGGAAAGAGAGTGGATTTTGGGCCAACAATGTTTGAGACCAGCGGCTGCGTTGTCAATAGCAACAAACCGATCAACCTCCCCCCATGTTTCTTTAGCAGTGTAATTTCTATATCCACAATTTTTGACAAATATGCCGCCCAAGAAAAAGAAATCGGGCAAGAAAAAACTTGCAAAGATGACCGAGGAAGAGAAACTTTTATATATGGAACAAAAACGGTTAGCAGAAGAAGAAATGAAGAAGAAAAAGGAAGACATGCTGACGCAGTTCTTGAAGGTACGTACCAGAGATCAAGTTTGTTCAATCACTGTGTATGATTGCCAAATTGTTTTATATTTCCGTTTTTACTTATTTAATCTTTCATTTGATTTCAATTGTAGGACAAGTTATTAAAAGAAGAAAAAAGTACAAAATTCAATTTAAACAAGCTTCAAAACCAGTGGAGGGTCATAATGAGAGAAGGTGCGAGCTCACTTGGTTTAGACGCCGTTCCTCTCATATGCAGGACCTGAACAATCGATGAAAATCGATAAAAATCTATGACAACCGATGTTGGTTGATTGATGTTGATAATTGATGAACAGTCGAACATGTCAGATTTTGTGATTTTCGATCGTCATTGATTATCAATTTTATTGTTAATAGATGAGAATTGACCAATTAAATAACATTGATTTTCATCAATTGTCAATGTTAATCAATTAATTTGATTAGTACCATTTTAATGCTTTCAATTTCAAAGACAAGAGACGGCAAGACTAGCGTTTTTCCTTGTGAGCCTGAGACATTTTGACTTCTTAAATTGCGAGATTAAGACTTCAAAGTGTTTTAAATGCGAGTGTGAGACAAAATCGAAATTCGGGTATGACCTCTACAAAAGTCTCACAAACGAGCTTTCAGTTAGCAGCAAGTTTTGTAGCATTCAGACAATTAAGGATTCTTATTTCTCGGAAATTTGAATGTTGCGTTACTAAAATTCTATATCAATTTAGAGAAGATGTCATTATTCACAACGAACAAGCAAATGGACTTCAAGAGATTCTTAGCCTTGCAAAAACTGTAGACTGCGAGATGAAGATAACTGCGAAAAAAAGGAAACTGCGAGACCCTTGAAATTTTGTGAGACCCATTGTTTTTGAAGGACCATTCACCCCTTTACTTGTTACATTTTATTGTATCACCAACAGCAGCAATAGCCTCACTTGAAAACCTCTACCGAATGGATAATTTAAAGTGAATTTTCCGAGGAAAATAGACAAGAAATCCTATGAAAACCTACAGGAACAGCTATCATTAACAAACATGTCCATAGGTTACAATATGAAATGTGTGTTCTGTTAGGTATATAAACAGTATATAAATGATTGATCCAATATTCGAACACACTCTTGACACCGAAACGAATATGTGATTGAAGTAACTTGATAAGGAAAATGTTCACTCCAATCGATGAAAATAAACCACTTTCATATGATTATCAAGTGGTAACCGATTGCTCGAGACCAGTCGATGCCAATTGCAGTGTACATGTTGTAACTAACAAGAATCAATTGATATAGATTGCTCAATTGCGCTTCCAATCATCGATTTTCATCAATTGTTCAGGTCCTGTCATATGCCATACCAAATGGCAAAGCAGTGGTCTAACTGTGGTACTCTGAATCCATTTGGTTTGGTATATATATGAATTCAAGTTAAGACAAAATCTTAAGACACCACAGAGCCTGCAGCATAATTAGGCACTGGAGGAGTTTGCCACTCTTTTCACTACATCAGAATTATGCTACTCCGACTGAAAGTCAAAACTGCATGCATTGACTTAACTCCTGTTCCAAACCTAGTTAAAATAGAGCCAATTTGACATTATTTTCAAGCATTAATTTTATTGATCTCATAAAAAAAATTGCGTAACAACATGAACATGCCAATTTGGTTTTGCAACTCTGTTTCATCTGCGGTTTCAAGTTACAATAAAAAGTAAGTCACTTGTCTACCTTGATCTGCTGAAAATGTTTATTTTGTCTGAACTATTCTGAAAGCTTTTGATTGAAAAAACAAAATTGAAAAATCAGCATGAGAAATATTGATTAGAAGAGCTAAAAACGACTGTTTTGGTCCCTAAAAAAATTTGCGTAGGATTGTAAACATGCAACTGAAAAACATGTCTTTCCTAGCCAGACTTGTTCCTGCAATTAAAATTAAATCTTCAGTGAAGCTAGTGGTAAAGTTTGAGGTCAGTGAACACAGATAAAATAACAAACGCTATCTGCGAATTGGAATCGTTCTTTGATAATGCAGATTTTCAGGTTTTGCATTTAGATTCTTCATGTATTTCTCATATGATATTATCAGCCATCTCTAAAATGTTTGCAGAAAATAGATTAATTTTTGGGCTGTTTCATCAAAAGAAAATTTTCCAGTGGGTGATGGGGGGGGGGGGGGGGGGGCTAGAAAACTACCTTAAAAAATAGAAAATCCTGGGTGGTGGGGGATCCTATGTGAAATTACTTCTGTAGTAGGGGTTTGAATATATATCTTCGGGAACCACACAATAGCTTCTTTTAGAGGTGATTATTTTCTTGTGAATTTGCAGTTGGTATTATGTTTTTACTACCTGGTTAAAACCAACTGTTTCCTTATGTCTTTATTTTGCAGCTAAATCCCAGGAGTTAAAAAAAGACATAGAGATATTAAGTCAGACATTTGAACGAGTTATAGACAGAAAAGAGGCTATAATCAAGTCCCTGGTGAAGGATATAGATGAAGCTGAGGAACAGTACCAAATGGCACTTAGAAGTCACTTACAGAATGTTGACAGGCTTATAGGTGCATTACTTTATAGTTTTACCATAATTTGTTATGGTTGATAAGGATGTGTGTGTTCTGTGTTTCATATTAACCCTTACAAATCACATCAGCTTGAAAATATACTAGAAATACGTGACTCGCAAAACCTCGCGAAGCTGGGGCTGGGTGGAAAGCCCTCTTTACACGTATTGTAGCATCAAACGAGGAGATTAAAAGGCGCATAAGATTTTTTTTTTTATGAGCATAGTGTTTTCGTAGTTCCACGGGCTAGTTTGCGGTTGAAAATCTATTTCTGTCGCGACGTAATGTACAACGGGCATGCAGCGCTGTCGTGTTCGATGAATTTATTTCCCACGGAAAATTATTTACCGCGGCCACAAAGCGTGTAATTTCTTTAATGCACTATTTCACAAAAGAAGATTTCTAAAAGAAAGGGAAAAGATTCTGGAGAGATAGTTCTGTATCCAGTGAATATTGATGAACATTGCAGTTGAAATTTGATCATGCACGCATATGTTTTTCGGTGTATGCAAATTTTGCTCCAGACAACGCCAGACAGTCTGACGTCATTGTGCGGACACCTTCAGAGATATAAACATATATCAACATATATATATATATAAATATATTTTTCGCTCGAATTCGCGCGGCTTAGCTCCGCTCGGGCCGGCTCGGCCCGACAAATTTATTAACCTCGCTACGCTCGGGCCTTCGGCCCTCGCTTCGCGAGGAATAACAGCTTCATGTAGGTAGACTGTACTGGTTTTGGGTTAAATTTGAGAACAGCTCCTCCAAAAAATATGTGAGCCGACAGATTACCAACAGTCTATCAACAGATTACAGTCAGATAACTGGCAAGGTAAAAATGAAGAAATATATGTTAACATCAGATCACTGATGAACTGCTATCAGGGCGCCCTGATGGAATCAGCAACCAGAGCCTGGCTTGCAAACTAACAACTGAGTGATAGTTGTCCTACCTGCGTGGTTTCAGTTTTGTTCATTCAGCTGTTATTTTTTTACTTACTTTTTTTTGACTTACTCAAACTAGTTACTTACTAATTTTCCGTAAAACCCATCTTCTCCTATCTGCTTAAGCCATGTAAGTATTTTTTGCCTGTGTTTTTGTAAGGAAAACAATGGGATAAAAAAGACGAGTTCAAATTGCCGTACAATGCTTTCAATTACTAACCTCATTAGGAACCACGCTTCCCACATAATCACAATTAATGTGGCTGACAGTATCCATGACAGTTCTTCTTCCAGTGATTCACAAGCATTAGGTCCTTTAAGTTAACCATTGCCGCCAGTAGTTCATTTATTAATTATACCAGCCCATAAGAACATGGAAATGAGACAAAATTAACAGGTTACCTTTTTTATTGGAAAATGAAACAGACGAAAGTGTCACATACATCTTTTAATGGGTGGTTCCATAAAATGCAGGTGGCATCAATACAGTATTTTAACATCCTCCCTTGTCTTCGGAAATGCATGTAGCTGGTTTCCAAAATTCTGTATCTCCCAAGTGTCTTCCAATTTCCGTAAGTCGTTACTCCCCTCCCCCCCCCCCCCCTTAAGAATCCCCAACCCTATTGGAATTCTCTGTTTAAAACATGCATCCCAAACACTTCCAACAGACATGAATTTATGCTCTTCGTCCTCCTCTGGTTACAATTTTCAGTCAAGCCATTAATATAAGCAACAAAAGTAGAAGTTATATTAGTACAATAATTATATGTTTCCTTCTTATAGCTTCATGTTAAAAGACGAATGCTCAAAGGACTTGAAAAACAAGTGCAGAAATGAATTTGCCATACTGAAATATTTAGCACAAACATGATAATAAAAAAATGAAACTTACAAAATTTCATTGTTTTTTTTTCAAAGAAACATATTAAGCATTTATTATTTATTCTTTTTATTACAGATTTACAACAGAGAAGACTTCAGGAAGCCCAGGATGAATATGATCAAGAACAAGAGATCTTAAAAGAAGAATTTGACACAGAAAGGTTTGCAGATTCAAAATATTGTGTTGTTCCACAAAATATCCATGGATACTCCTCTGAAAATGCCGATTTAGCTTCATAATACATCCTTTAAAAGCCTTGGCTTTTGAGACCTTAAAGCTCCTTCAGTTCCTCCTTAGAGTGTCCAGACCATTCAGGTCTGTACACTGTATAGTGTAATTAAGCACTGTACAACTTGTATGGGCTTTCAACTTAAGACTTTGGACAGGCAGTAAAGAGGTTAGTGCATGGTGGCAGGATAGTTAACTTGGGTATGTTCTTTCATGGAAAAAGTGGGTCAAAATATTTAAAGCAGCCAGGCAAAGTCATATTCACAGATGATCAATTTGTTTGGTGCCCAGCCCTCCATGGAAGCTCTGGTACAAGATTTACAACTGCAGAAGCTATTCAACTTTTGGGTTGGGGGTACTGTGACAAGTAGCCCATTTGAAAAGTATACATCAGATGATATCTTGTTACTTGGGCGGAGCGCCAAGTTATAAAATAGGATTTCTTCGTATACGCCAAAACACAGTGATCTACTGCGCGTGCGCTACATGTTGGCCGAGTCTGCGAGTCTGCATGTATTCATCATAAGCCTCCATTACGGGACAAAAAACAAGGACGTAAAATTAACACAACGAATATCGTATTCTTAAAGGAAAACAGCTAGTATGTGTGTTGTCTGCTAACTCCTTCCATTAAACAAAACTAAGGGGCAACTTTCCTTTCAGGACGGATATTTTCCAAAAGTCCGACTTCAATTAACCTCAGACGCTCTTTTGGCTCTTCTCGATAAATCCCCATTCGGTGTCAAGCGTAATCGATAAGATCAGGCCGTAAACACTGAATTTACATATAGCCGAGCAAAACATTTCATTTCTCTGGCCGCAATATAAAAAAGAAAACGTTCAATAAACTTTAAAGATTCAAGACCATTCCGTCAGTTAAAGGGTTAGGGTAAAGTAGGAAACTAAAACTAAAGCTTCGAAAATAAATTTCATTCGGGGTCCAGTGTGAGCGATAAGATCTATTCACCAGAACAAATGTAAACACCTTTCTCCTCCGCAGAGGCTTCGCTGAGAAAAGTGAGTGCAGGCGTAAAATTCCGTGGAAGGCGATGGCGGGAGCCT
This sequence comes from Pavona decussata, assembly GCF_977016875.1. Taxonomy (NCBI): domain Eukaryota; kingdom Metazoa; phylum Cnidaria; class Anthozoa; order Scleractinia; family Agariciidae; genus Pavona; species Pavona decussata. Next base: position 1,746,855 of record NW_028145513.1, on the reverse strand, counting down.
CTGCCAGAAACCACGCCCAATATGGCTGCGATCCGGGGGAGTCATTTTGTAACTAGGGTGGTGTGCGTACTTATGTCATGAAAATGGCGGGTGTTTGTGAAATTGTCATGTTGCGCGATGTGGGAGATTTACTCACAAAAACTTACCTACATGCTTAGAAATCGAGGAAAGTTTGTTCCTCTCATGATGACTGTTTAGAAAACGCTTTTATTTTGCTGTGATGCCTTGAATCATCACTACAAGAATGAAATTCAAGTTACACGAGCGGCGATCGTGTGTAGATAAAAGAGTGCATGCAAAGAAATGATTTATTGAGGAAACGTCTGCCAGCTGAGACCAAACAAAAACTGTCAATTCAGTCTTAAAAGAGACTAGAGCAAGTAAGCTTAATGTTTTAATCAAAGCGTATTTTTTTCTATACTCCGAAACGACCAAACTTGATATTTTTATCTTGTAAACAAGTTTAATCAGAAGAAGTTATAATCATCTTTCGGTGATTTAATTAGCATTTAGTTCTCACGGGAAGCTTGTTATTTACTGTGATGAAACAACTGCCTTTTAAAATAGGGTTATAAAAGGCTAAAAGGCCTTTCAAGCCCAGAAAAAGCAATTATTTGTTCGTGACTATTGTTGACTTTCACGAAGCGAAATGTACTAAGTCCACTCTCCACGGGTTTCAAGGGGGGCTTCAAATAAAAAAGATTTTGCTTTTTTCTAGAAATTGTGAAATCTCACCTGAAAATTAACGACCGCAAACTGTAGAGACAAAGTAAATGCTGACTTCCGCCAAGAATGAAACTGTCAAATTTAGAGATGACCGAGAAATCTAACGATGTACAAGAAAATGACAAGGATGTACAAGAAAACGACATGCTTCTGGCAGAGGTTCGCCGCCAAGTCAACCCCCTCAGCTTTTGCGCCTGCACTCACTTCGTTCAGCAGATACACAAAATACCCCATCGAACCTCTGCAGAGGAGAGAGTGTAAACACTGAAAGTTTGCTAATGCACAGTGACAATCAACGCTTGACGAATTAATTTCTTTATTTACGTTCACTTGGATAAAACCAAAATGTGATCCTCACAGGAAAACAGGGAAAAAGGTGAACGCACGGGCACGCCAAATTGACACGCTAAACGTAGAATCTGAAAAAAAACATCTTTCCTTCGGAGTCGAGTGTTAGCGATAAGATTGATTCATTGGAACAAACGTAAACGCCGAAAATTTGCATACTCATACCAACAACAACTGAATACGACAACGCTAAACGCATTTTTATTTTTACGTTGGATAAAGCCAAAATAGCAACTTTAGCACCCGGGTTTTAGCAAAACTGAAAGCCTCTTCCAATGTTACAAAACGTTGAAAGAAGCCGTCATTTGGATGCAGAAAGGAATTGCCACGCTGAAAACACCGGGAAGAAATCGGTCACGTGCTAGGCCACCAAAATCGTTCACGTGTATCAAGTTTCATCCGGCGACGAGGCATTCAGAAAGAAATATTTTCGGCGGTTCTTGAAAGGAAAACTGGACGGTTTCTGCTTGTTATTCAATCGCCACGGGAGCTGCAGTGTCTTTCCACTTTATAAACCCAGCTTCTTTCATTTAAAGCCCTTTTAAATCCTGGAAACACTCTCTTTTGTGTCATGATATTTTGTCCATTGGCAATCATGCAAAACCACTAAAAGAATGAACGTACACTTCGACCTTTGCGTTACCTTCCAGTGCAAGTGAAGTTTATTTTCTTTTTTGCGTGTTTAAAAAACAAATAACTGTAGACATAATTTGAAATGGTTCATTCTTTGGTCACTCACAGAGCACTTTGATTTTGTCATTAAAGTTCTGTCCTATTCCAGTGATCATGAAATAGATTCGTTGAGTTACCCTTCTGTATAAAATCGGATGTTCTGTGAGGTTTGTCTTATCTGCACGCGTCCCATATAGAACGCATGTCTTTTCGCACGCGTGTCATATTGCACGTTCTGCGTGACATTTTGCGATCGTGCGCTGTTACCAGTGAAAAAGCTGGAACATCTCTCATAGAAAGCCCAGAAAAAAAGGGTATCAGGGTGGAAAGGTATTCACACAAATAACCCTCTGTCGCCAAAATTCATCATTACCACTGGAACCGCAAATACTCCTTTGTCGCCAAAATCCATCATTATCTCAGATGCACCTCATGGTTACAAAATCCGACGTGTTTAGTATTAAAGAGAGTAATGTTGTATTTTGTTTGCGTGACATTTTCGGTTGGACTACATCATCTTTATCGCAAATATGATGCCTTAGACTCTCAGCGAATCTTTTATCGTTCACCTCTCACCAAAGACTGGACTAACGTGCATGCTCAGATACTCCTAATACAACGGCACCCAAGTAAACGCTCCCACGGGGTCTTGTTATATTTAATACTTAATTAGGAAGAAGAATGCCCCATGCTGAAATACTGGCTTCTCTGTGTTTGAATGATGGTCTCAAAGTATACTCCCTAAGTGTTGTTTTTGAAAGCAAGTCTGCATCAGTACATAATTTGTATAATTATGCTTTTTTTTTTTTTCAGAATGAAGATAATCAATCAACAGAGGAGGGAAATGCATGACATACAGGACATCATGTTTGCAATGGAAGAAGAGTGGAATGAATTAGAGAATGAAGCTAAACAAGATTTTCAAAGTCTTAGAGATGAGATAAAAAACAAAGTAAAATATGCAGTCCCAGCAAAATATGTGTTATTTCGTCATAATAATTATGTTAGGTTTAATTATAGGTGTCACCAAACGTTACTAAATATTAAGGACGGTGCCTACTTTTGTTACTGCGCATACGTTCTGCGCATCCCGAGATACTCGGACTTCCTATGGGTGATACCTACTAATAAAGGGATATTTTTGCGTGGTCTCAAACTATGCGGAGAAAGCAGAACTTAGCAAGTGTTCTTGGTATCCAAAAACAAAATTGGGGGTAACCATGCATTTTTCAAAGATAATAAAGCTTCAACATGGACAAAAATGCCATACATTGCCTTGTATTTTACCGTTGTTTTGCATCATTGTTTCTTAATTATCTCTGAAGAATGCGTGGTTACCCCGAATTTTCTTTTTTATTTCCAATAGCCCCTGCTAAGATTTGCTTTTCCGGCATGGTCATAAACCGTGCATAAATACTTCTGTATTAGTAGGCACCGTCCTCAAATTACATTGTAAATGTTACTCAAGTCACCCCCTTAAAATTTTCCAGGTCATTTAATTCTTTGAAATATATAATTACAGTTTGTATCTTGGAAGGGCCTGGCTCAGCTAGGAACTAGAGCAATAGAAATTATAAAGTTTCTTTCTTCTAATTAGGGTGGGTTTCAAACTATCAAGAAGCACAATTTACACCTGTTTTTGACTTGACTCAAAAAACATCATCTTCATCATCTCCAACAACAACAACAACAACAACAACAATCTTTATTTGTGCCCAAAAATTATACAGATTTACATTAAAACAAGAAAGAAAAATTACTAAAGAAGAGGGCACAGCCACTTAGAAATAGCAAGCTAATCGAGCTAAGTGGCTGGGCCGAGCGGAAGGGCATACCCTCTACAAGAGGTTTGTGTGCCCCAGAAGTGGCCAATCTTAGAAGAGTCCTTAATGATCTAGCTCACAGAGACACGCCACTTGAAAGACTCAAGAGTAGCAGCTGAAGCCAGATTGGCAGGGAAATTGATCTAGGGATATTTAATTAACTATGTTGAATTGTCTTGTTTTCTGATGGTTGGTAACAGGATTTAGGATGTAGGTGTTTGGAATATAGCTATTGGAAGACATTGATCAGAAAATTAACTGCAACTAGGCCATTTGCAACCTTGTAGAACATTAATATAAGCCTGTTGCCAGCCCTACACCAATGTAAACTGTGCCGTCCAAGGTCAGCACTCATGGTTGACATTACTAGCAACACATCCTCGCTTCCAAGGTGCAAAATTTGCTTAAAAGTACCACATTTCATTAAGAGCTTTACTTTTCAGAGCTTTTTGCAACAATGTTTCCCTATAGTTAAGCCATGCAAGCCCTAATGCAAACTGTTGAAATGACAACAACAACAAAAGAATGATGTGTTATTCAGTAAATGACACAGGCATACTCGAAAAAAATCTGAGTGCTCCTATCAGGAGTTGAACCTAAGACCTTCCGATTACTAGTTTTTGACTTTACATTTAAGTGTGTTTACATGTAAATTATTTTAAAACTGTTAATTTGGTTGCTTTTTAAGTGTTTCATATAAATTATTGAAGGTAATGTGTTGTCTTTATTTAAAAGTACACTAGTCTTTATATGGAACTTGACAATTCAGTAATATACGTAGAATGTAGTTATCATTAAAAGAGTTGCATGTGTTTATCTTCTTTCTAATCCGGGCCCCAGTTGTTCAAGGATTGGATAATTTTAAATCCTGCAATGGATGAATCACTATTCAGTGGATAAAAATGTATCGGTTGGAGGACAATTTATTCGCTGGATAGTGACTTATCCACTGGATAAAGTTATCCTCATTTTGAAGAACTGGGGCCTGATCATTGTATTTATTAGAACCTTGAAGAAAAGCATGCCTTAAGAATACAGCTGGAAGGCACAGTGGAGGATTTATGGAGACAGTTTCAGCAAGTGAGAACTTTATTTATGGACTGAGCAATCATCAATATTATGTACACTGCACTAATCTGTTTACCCAAATTATATGTTTTGTTGCATGCTCATACATTGCTTAAATTTACCCTTTAATCCCAGAGTGCCAATTGGCACATAATGCCATAACTCTTGCAATATTTGATGGATTTCTATTTTGTGCTATCCAACCAAAATCGTTCATGCATGGGTATATTGATCAAGTTTCATTCCGCAACAACACCATGCGAGGAACAAACTATACTTGATTGAATAGGTTAGGCAGAAAGTGATAATTATTGCTTTGTTGACCTTTCGTTATGCTACTTGACGTCATAGCGGAAGTTGCCTAAAATTATATGATAACATAATGACTGATGCACCACAAAGACCTGACTTCCTGTTAGTTTGACCTGTCTATTAAGTTAAACTATTTAATCATAGCTTTAAGAATTAAATGATTTCCCAAAAATATAAGCGGATGATCTCCCATTTAGCCCGAAACCCCTGCTAACTTGAACAACAATTTTGATCTATTTGAGCCTTTCAACACGGCTCTCTTCTCACCGAAATAAAAACATATAAAGTCTATAGTTTTTACATCCATTTCACATTCGCATTCATGTTATCGGATAGTTAGCGAAATCTGCTGGTGTATTAATTACCTCGTATTGATAGAAAAAAGAAATTTTCTCTCTGCCATGGCTGGGACTCCAACTCCCAAATGTTTCATCAAGAGAAAACCAGATGTCTGGGGTGGGTGACCATCACTAGGAAAAACAAATGTAAAAAAAAAAAAAAAACGGGCATTTATTGAATCGGCGGTCACGCTCCTCAAATAAGAGGATATTGGTGATTTTGAGAATCTCAATTCAATGAACCTCACAAGTTCTTGAGAGATCTGAAATATTATTTCATTAAGTTGTTCAATTTAAAAGTTCACCTACAGAGCACTTTGATTTGAAATTTATACAGTAAGTGTTACAGTAGACGATCACAGAAAGTTTTCAAGGGAATGATCGCCTTGACTGACCCAGTGTTTCAGAAATTAAAAAAATATATTTTCTTTATTATAATTTGATACTTAGCTCCTTTTTTCTGGCTTTTTCTTGGGTTTTACTTTTTTTTTTTTGTAAAATATCATATACTAATAGACTTGAAACATCCTTTCTCAAACTCATTAATAATTCATGAACAAACACAAAATGGAATCTCTTCAAAAAGATGGAGCTTTGGAATATGATCTTAATTATCATAAAATTTTGCAAATGTTGGCTTTGAATTTTCATGGTTTTTCATTAATGGTTTTTTTTAATTTGAGAAACTAATTATCAAACACTCATTAGTCAGAGTGTTTCATCCAAATGTCTCCAAACTCCCCAAAGTTGTTTGAAAAAAAAACTCAGCTCAGTGCCTCACTTTTCAACCTACACCTGTACTTCTTAGGGTTTTGAAATTGGATGAAACACTCAAATTCTCATGTTTGGAGTATTACTTGAACAAAAAGCACCTTTAGTTAATTGTTGTAAAATCCCAAACTTTCCTTTGTCAGTCTACAGGCCAGTTTGGGTTGGGGTGGGTACTAGCTGCATTTTTGTGGCTCATCATAAGTTAAGTTTCTAAATTTCTTACTTATGTTAAAGGCACTGAAGAACTATAATGAAACAACAGAGGAAAGAAAACTGGCCTTTGAAAATCTCAAAGCAAAAGATGAGAAAAGTTCTCATGAAATAGAAACCCAGATGAGAAAGCTTCAGAGAATACAGGTGACTCAGCTAATCCCATTCTAGTCAAATTCTTCATTCAAAACAGACATCCTTGGCACCACATTTGAGTTGGTTGCCTAATTGGGAGCTTAAGTATTTAGTATGTTGCTTCCCATGGTTATGAGAGGTGTCCACCCAGATGTGAGCTCAAGAATGTAGTGTTTGTATATGGCTGGGACTGACAGCAGTCAGATTTACCAACAAGGTCTGTCAAATTTGCAGGACTTAAAATAATGACTTTTAAGTTCATTTTATCAAATGAATACTTCTGAATATTTTAAGGGTCAGGTTGCTATTACAAGGTATACATGTAGTTTTCTAAATCAGATTCCAACTGAGTGTGGAAACAATGAATTCAGGATGCCTCCCCTTGTAGGTGCTAAACCAGCCCATACTATGTAAATTTTCCTGACCTATTGCATTTGGGGATACAAGAACAACAAAAGTTTACTATCAGATGTGGTATTGAGATTTGAAACGGTCCCTGCAATTTACACTTAATTTCAAACTGCTGTGAGGTTTCCCTGAATCTTGTGATGTGATTTGTTCATTGACATTTTTTAAGTATTTGTGATTTACATTTACAACTCCGTTTTTCTTCCTTTTAGGATAACATATCTCAGCTTAAGGCTAAAATGGCAAGCAATGCTAAAGAATGTGATGAAAGAAACAGACTTATTAAAGAGGTAGGGTAAATAGTCAATTACAGTAGAACCCTGCCTTACGACCACCTTGTTAATACGACCACCTCGTTATTATGACCACTTTTTTGTGCCCTGATTGAATTGAAAGTCCAGTCATTTCCTTAGTTTTACAATCTCGTTAATCCGATCACCTGACGGCTGGAAGGTGGTCGTATTAACGGGGTTCCACTGTATTCAAGTGGCTTAAAATGTCTAAGGTAATAAAATGCAATTTTTTTTTCTTTTTCTTCATCGTAGTCATAAATTGACATATTGATTTATTCATTGGACCTGGATTAAACTCTCTTCTCCCCTAGAAGGGATATTTTTGTTCCAATAAATATTGTCTTCAGCAATCCATTGTCTGTAGCTCTTAGTGGGGCCTAGAAGGACAGTTTTTGTCCCAACTTCTTTTCTACTTATCAAAATCAAAATGGCAGCCATTTTTGTTTACTAGTAAATTTTCAAGACTCCAATTAATATGCCCTTTTCAGAGAGAAAACAAACCTTTTTGAAATGGTAGATCGAAAGAATGACTTCTAAGGAGTACTCAACAGTTTGAATAGTGGACATTAAAGAGTTCAAGGTGAAGAAATTACTCTTCGACGATGTCACAAATCGGTCGAAAATTATCACTGGCACAACAGATGCAGTCAAAAATGCTCAAGCACCTGTGGCAATCCATCTAACAAAAAATTATAGGACTGGTTTGATTGTCAATTTTCACTGAAATATACTATTTTGATGGAGTGAATCCGTGTACTCCTGACAGTTTTTGCTTATTTTTGATGAAACAAGCATTCTTGATAAGTCTATCCCGGGGGTGAGGGATAAAGGGTGGGGGTGAGGGTTAGGGGGTGCGTTCTATTTTGTGTGGATCAATGATTTACCAATTGTTGGTTTCACAAGCTTGTTAGGTAGGCAACTGCCGAAACGTTTAATTTGTTCATGGGGCGCACTGCAGGTATCTGCGATCTTTTGTACCTATATTGGTGATTTAGGCATGTTACATTTTTGAATTTTCATTTCTAATCCTCTCTAGGATCAGAGAAAAAAGAAAGAAAAAAGGTCCCTGCCTTCAGTTTATAATTTCTTTCAATTGACGACGGAGGTCACAACGTTCTGAATTTTAAAAACCAAAGGAACCTTGACGTAATCATGGGCATCATCAAAATTTATATTCCTGGAGCTTTCAGTTGTTGACTGGTTTCTTCTGCTGAGTGCATCGGACATCTGTAGTTTTCGGGAAAATTGGCATTTACCAATCTACCTATGCTGGTTTTCCTCACTGAATGATTTGACAGCTTTCTCTTGCCTGTTTGAAAGCCAGCAGAGCAGAAACAGCGCCTGACAAAAACTTGCATTGTCCGTGATTTTGATTTTTAGTTGAAAGCCGGACACAAAGTAGGATCCTTTCGGACAACACCCAGTGCAATACTTGGAAAATATTGGACCAGCAATAGAGTGATCTCATTGGTTGATTTTAGTTATTGACCCACAGACTGCCTTAGTCGTGTAACAAAACTGGAAAATAACTGTTGCATTAAGTTTGCTTGGTTTCTTCTCTTTAAGTGTTCATACATTGGCACTTAGCCATATAACAATAACTAGTTTATCCCCACAACAGTGATATAAAGTTGTATGAAGAGGCCTATTTGTGGCCTTGAGTCGAGCGAGTAAATTAGAACGGAGTGAGTCATTTTTTTGTCACTTTAATGCAACAGTATGAAGTGTTACTCTTTCTACCAACCCCATTCTGTTATCATTTTTTGGAGGCAATACAATTAAGTTACTGTTTGTAACACTGAACTTTGTGTTTACAATAATTGAAAAATAAATAACAAATTAATGCAATTATAGCATTAATTTTGTATTTATTTGTATGTTTAAACAGATTGTGACTGTGGGTTGCCATTCAAATTATTAAGCTACAGCTAGCGCGCTGTAATACTTACATCATCCAAGTACCAAAATATCCTTTGTGAATGCCTGCAGGTGTCTTGTTTATTGCTAACTAAAGTTTTCTACAGATTGAAAAATTTATATTGATTTCATACACTATCTTTCACTTGTTTTATTTCATCTGTTTTTTTTTTTTTTGTTTTTTTTTTTGTTTTTTTTTTTTGATGGTCAAACTACACGGTACAACAACAGAAACAGTATGTTTTTGCTGAGATAAGATATAGCTCATGTGCACATACACTGTGTAATATTTGTTTCTTTTAGCAAAGGGAGGTGGTGGCAACTCAGTTTCATGAGTTGAAAGCAGAAATGAACAAAATGAGAGATTCAGAAAGGTAAAACATTCTTTTGCTTTAATTATATTTAATACATTTCACTGAGCCAATAAAGCACTTCTTAGTGACAACAAGTAACTAAATATAAAGTAATATTACAATAATAATAATTTTCCTCTTTCAAGGTTTAGCGACAACTTATTTTAGCAAAATAGTTAGTCTAATACAGAACTACATGCAATTTGATTACAAAACATACAACACAATGATAAATTATAATAATATTTAATATTATCATTTTTAAAATAAGTAGTCTTATTAGTTATAAATAAATTATAGTAATAATCAATAATAAATGTATTAGAAAGTTAATGTGACATTATTCACTTTTATCATACTCACTCTGTGAGTGGGCATGATGAGTCAATTCCTGTGCTGTGATTGGCTACCCAAGCGGGCAATTCATGGAGCTATCTTAAGGTTTTGAAGTTTTCCATGATTACATGGTTATCTTAAAATGCACTGAAAATAAATCTTATGCTAGCTTACTAGTCCTGTGTTTGATTGTTTTTTGAAAGCCATTTGTCAAGTGAGTTTTGATTACAAAGATCACAAAGCAGTAAAATCAATAGTACGGTGGACATGCAGTTAATTGGTTGCCTTAAGGACGGTGCCTACTATTGTTACTGTGCATACGTTCTGCGCATCTCGAGATACTCGGGTTTCCTATGGGTGGTGCCTACTAATACAGGAATATTTTTGCACGGTTTAAAACTATACGGAGAAAGCAGAACTCAGCAAATGCTTCTGGTATCTCAAAAGAAAATTGGGGGTAACCATGCATTTTTCAGAGATAATTAAGCTTCAAGTTAGGAAAAAATCCCATACATTGCTTTATATTTTGGCGCTTTTTAGAGATATTGTTGCTTAGTTATCTCTGAAAAATGCATGGTTACCCCCAATTTTCTTTTGGATTCCAATAGCCCTTGCTAAGATCTGCTTGTCCCACATAGTCATAAACCGCACAAAAATACTTCAGTATTAGGAGGCACCGTCCTTAATTGATCTTTATAGCGATATGTTTGTATCTTTAGGTCACGTCTAACCCAGCTTACACTTCAAAGCAATGCAGCAATCAAGGAACTTAAAAGAACTAATGATAAGGTAATTATATTAACTAAGTAAAATATTTATTTTATTTAAAGATTAACAGTGCTGACTCAATTTAAGAAATTTGTTTGGTCAGTCTTACTAGTTACCAGTAATTACAGGTATTTTGAATTTAAAATTGCAGACTTGTGATTTGATATGCACACCTTTTTCAGTTTTCATTATTTTAATATGGCACTAAAAAACTAGCCGACTGGTTGCATTTCTTTTTGTTTTTCCAGGGTGAACGGATCCTGAAACTGGCTGAGATGTGTCGTAAACTAGAAACAGAAGCCGAAAAGGTTCTTCCCTTTTATGCATCCTCGCTCACTCCTGAAGAAGATGAGGATGTGGCTGCTGCCACACAGGAAGCTCCCTCTGAACCACTGGCTGAGGTGAACATCAATGGATTTTTCTTTGTTCAGCTAATCATTTATCTGCCTAAGAAACATCAGTTTGTACTACTCTGATGACAAGCTTAAGGGAAGTGAACTGTAGGCTTGTTTTCCAGCCACTATTCAGGAAAACAAGCCTGCAGTCCTCCCCTAAACTCAAGGAGGATGTTCTGTGCGGTAAAGAGTGAAGAAATCGAGCCTATAAGTGAACTGTGAACTTGTGGTAGCTGGTGATAGCCTTCCCCTCATTGTAGGCAATGGGCACTTACAGTACCGCTCGAAACTATGGGACCATTTGCACGCGGTAAAACCTCGTCTTTGCCGAACGTGATTGCCGCGAATTCACCGCGGTGGGACGAAAACCGCAACCGCGGCAAAGACGAAACCAACCGAAAGCCGCGGGGAATTAGTCGCGGCAATGCCTCGGTAAAAATACAATAATGACTAATTACTATTGTCAGGGTATTGTCAAACATTATCTCACCTTTCATCCTAAAGAAGCCCTCAAACAAAAGAATTTGTAAAGACTCACCGAGTCGGAAACCGAACGACCGATAACAATTCGTTTGGCAGTCACTGACGAAAGTTTCTTTTCTGCATTTGGGACATGTTCAGTTTTTGTCACGCTACAGGCAATAATCACAGAGCAAAAGACATAGTTTCAGTTTAATTCTTGCTGTTTACCCCACACAGTCTGAACCTCCTGATAACCCTTCCTACTGATGTAAAGTGCGCAACAAAGTTCAGTCGAAATAGCGACGCTAAATTCAAAATATGCAATCGGATTTCAGTACGGACGCGGAGAAAAGCAAAGTGAAAATCCCTCCAAATGTATTGCCAATGTAATCCGGATTCGAAAAACTAAAACTTCGTAATAGGTTTGATTCGGTATCGCTCCGTAAAAACTAAAATCTTAAACTAAGATTTTACCTTACGTTTCCCGTCTTATGCAAGACCACCACCACATCAAATTGAGACGGTGATCATCTTATTTTAACACAGGAGATCTTAAATGAAGACTACCGGAGTCTCAGTTAGTATATAAGATAAAAGATCGTCTTAAATATTGTCTTTAAATCGTCTTCATTTGAGAAACGCTTATCTTAATCAACATTGAGGCATCTTACTTTAAGAAAGACCAGTCTTAATTGTATTAATCTGAGTCGATGGGGTCCTTATTTTAAGACGTTTTTTGGTCTTGTGGAAATTTTAAGACGCCGAGGCAGGCTATAAGATACTGCCATCCTACGTAAGATGCAATACGCCTTAAGCTGGCGACACACCTGGGCATTTTATACGACGATCGCAGCGAATTTGATCGCCAGCAAAAATCGCAAGTGATTTTCGCCACCGATTGATGCGGACACACCTGGCGATTTTTTTTTTCGCCGATCGCGGCGTTGTTCATGTGATAAAACCGCCCAACCTGACTGATTGACTTAACTGGCAATTCGCAGCAATGAGCGTAAAAAAATCGCGGGAACGGGCACACTTGGCAAATTTAATCGTCGATATCTGACATGCCAAATATCGGCGATTTAATATGCCGATCTCTACTCTCACCATTTTAGTTCTCGGTGAAAAACAATAAATATATAAAAAAAAGGCTAACTTGGAAGAAATAGAAAACGCCATTTTTCGCGCGGTCCTTGCTCGGAAACAGCACGGAAACGCTTGCTACGCGCGCAGGCTACAATACAAAAGGATCCAAATTTTGCAAAGCCCTTCCTGATTGGTTCATTTAAAAATTGCAGACCTCATAGGAAACAGGACGTCTTTTCTGATTGGTTGATTTTTATCCAAATTCTGCAGACACGGAGTCTGGAGGTTTGATCCATCGCAAACTCTCACCTTGTTTAGAACAAGGTGATTTAGCGTAATATACTCCTCATGATCAAGCAGCGGAAAGTGGAGAATTTACAAGAATTTCGAGACAGCAGCTTCAATATTCAAATAACAAGACATCTGGACATAAAATACGGGCTAAAGCCCCGGTAAACGTGGTAACTTACACGAATTTGACGGCATGCGCGAGACAGAAGATTGAAAATGGAAATGAAGAAGTTACTGTCGCTTTTTATTGAAAACCAAAGATGAGTCCAACAATTCTACTGCATCATGATCACCGCGATCAGAGGAATGAGTGTAGTGACAATCTCCATTCCCTGCTATCAGAGGTCTCTATGATTTAAAGGACTTTAAGACCAACAAAACAGTAGTTATTGGCCGCGGCCCGGCCTCTGTTTTCCGATGAATTTACGGTAAGCTGATTTCGATAAGTTGTCTCATTTAAATTAGATTTAGTGTAATAAAGTACTATGGATTGAAATTCGTTGTGTTTTCGTTGCTCCATATATCATGTTCAAGCTTAATGGTATTAAACGCTCTCTGTCAGTTTTAATGTAGTGACCGTTGCAGTTAGATTTATACCTTGCTTCGAAACTTAAATCAGTTGAGTTTCTAAAGCATCTAGAATAAGATTGTTCAAATCTTGAGTTAAGATGAAAATATGACTTACCACAGCACTTTGAATCTAAGAAAAAATCATCTTAATCTAAGACGCCATCATCGTATAAATAAGAAGAAAGTCGTCTTATCCTAAGATGAATCGTCTTCAAATGAGATTTACGCGCTGTCTTACCACAGCACCAGAATTAAGTGTAAAAAACGTCTTAAAGTAAGATTTTAGTTTTTACGGAGCGAGTGTGAGCGATAAGATCGATTCACTTGGAGCAAACACAAACGCGGAAAATTACCGCAACGCTTAACGTATTTCTATTAATATTTACTTTGGATAAAACGAAAACAGCAACTTTAGCAAAAGTGAAAAGCCCCTCCCGATGTTTTAAAACGTTGAGAGAAGCCGTCGTTTGGACGTAGAAAGGGCCGTGCCATGATGAAAACACTGGGAAGATTTCAGTCACGTGCTAGGCAACCAAATTCCTTCACGTGTATCAAGTTTCATTCCGCAACAACACAACGCGGAAAAAAAATTATAGTAAGTTAATTTACGGCGATTCTTGGTAGGAAACCTGGAGTCTTGCAGTTTGTTATTCAGCCACAACGGGAGTGCCTTTTCACTTATGCCCAACTAGTTCCATTGTAATTCCTTCAAAAAGACCTGGAAGCGCTCTCTTCTTTCGTCGACTAGCATTCGAGCTTTCACTGCACCTTTGCAGTTTGCGTTGCTTCGCGTATCGAAAGGAATTGTGCGAGTGAAGTTTAATGAACTGTTTTGCACGTTAAGCAAATAATTTTTGGCATAATCCGAAATATTATTACATTTACCAGTTCAATTCACGAGTTCGCTCACAGAGCGCTTTGATTATTTCCCTTGAGAGCGAGTGCGCTTCCGTGAAATTTATCACACCTAAAACCCGGCAATTCGCTTATTGTCCTCGAAGAACATGAAAACAAAGCGAACAATAGCCTATTCAAACCCAACCGCGTCCTGCCTTTCACCCCGGCTTAAGTCAACCGAAAAAAACCTAGGTGAAACCGAGGTTTTTATTGCGGTTAGACGAGGTTTTGCCTAGGTGAAACCGCAGATCAAAACCGCGAATCGACCGAGGCAAATTCGCGGCAAATGGTCCCATAGTTTCGAGCGGTACTGTATGAAGAATCACAGTCAATTCAAACAAAATCTGTATATCAATGCAAACCATCTTAAGGTAATAATTGACTTAATATGAAAATTAAGCATTTATGAGAAATGCAAAGATAATTGTTGTGTAAGTCATTGCAGATCGTGTCACTGTTGAGTGAATATTTGCTAATTAACAGAAACTCAGTGGTGGTAATTCCTACCTTTAATTTACTGATGAGTTATAAATTAAAGAAAATCTTGACAACATGGTGGCATTTGGTTTTAACTACTTTCAGATTCTACATGAATATTCTGCGCTGGAAAATTTTTGGAAAAGGTATAATAAGGTAAGATAACAAACAGGGTGATGATGCGAAGTTGCTGATGGTAGACATTTCCCAGTGATCAAATTAAGTATTACAGTAGTTGTGCCAAATTATTTGAAATCTTGATCTGCTATTTGCAGGTTTTACTTGACAAGCTAGCTCTTGATAAAGAGAAACACACCCTTTTACAAGAAAATCAGCAGCTCAGGGCTGTTCTCAAGCAGTACTTGGACGGTATGTTTGTTTCTTTTTTCTTTTTCTTTCTTTTTTTTTTTTTTCCATATTTTTGTCTCTTCTTCCTAGGTTTTAACTTTACAGATGCAATCGATCCACTCTCTTTTGATGACTGGCCTCTTTTCTTTTCAGTCCAGTTTCTATTAATTTTCTTGTTGGCTACAACAGTAATCTCAGTGAAATCAGTGTTAATAGAACTTTGCAATTTAATGCCTTAATTTCAATGTTGCAGCTGTGCAGGGTTTGCAATAATATTACTATTAGGATAGTTCCTCATTAAATTATAATCAATTATGGATCAATAAATTTTATTATAGTATAATTCGACTACATTGAAATGTAATAAAAACTTTGTCACAAGCAATTCATTTGCAATATTTTTCAAATTTTTTGCACTATTATTTGAGTTACTAGGTCTAATTTTTTAAATGTCTTGTTTCTTGCACATGCATAATAATAAATTTATTATTTTATTTATTAACTGGTCGAGTACAAATTTTGAACAATGATCAATTTGAGAAGATTCGATGATCTCAAAATTTATATCAGTTTCTTTAACTCATAGGTCCATTGGTCTATAAATGTTACCACTATAAACTGTGCTGATGTTTAATTATTTTTAGGTATTTCAGTAAATGATGAGATCCTGAGTCAATACAACCCACTTTTCATTGTTAACAGCAAGACAAATGTCAGGTAAGAACTCGAGAGTGTATCCATGAGAAAACCAGTTACAGCTGTAGGACAAGGCAGAAGGTGATAAAACTCAAA
This sequence comes from Pavona decussata, assembly GCF_977016875.1. Taxonomy (NCBI): domain Eukaryota; kingdom Metazoa; phylum Cnidaria; class Anthozoa; order Scleractinia; family Agariciidae; genus Pavona; species Pavona decussata. Next base: position 1,731,059 of record NW_028145513.1, on the reverse strand, counting down.
TCACCAATTTGGCTCAAACTTGGCACAATGGTAAAGTACCATTAGTAGATAATCATGTGACTCAGTTTGTGATAAGGGGGTAGAGGTGATGCGACCCAAGAAGACAGTGTTTTAACTGAAAAAATGCATTTTGGGCCAAATTTTTGCATATTAACTGGCTATCGTTGCTTGTCAGAAAAAAAATATGATGTTGTGAGAATAAACACTACTTATTTTTAAAATCATGTTTAGCATCTATAGTAGCCCTTTTCTTTTTCTGAGACTGCTGAAGAGAGATGGAACTTCCTGCGGGACACCATTCACAGCACAGCAGTGTCTACGTTCAGCAAGAAAGAACAACAAACTCTGACTGGTTCCATGAGAGTTTCTTTACAGATGGAACCTGTCATCAATGTCAAATGTGAAGCCTTGTGAACTACAAAAGGGAACCATCAGCCAGGAACCTTGCTGTTCGCAACGCTCAGAGAACCGCAAGATACTATGCCCACCAGTATTGGCTGAATTTGTCACAGCATCCAACAATCTGCTTACCGCAGGAACACGCGTGGGGTCTATCAAAGCATGAAGAAAGGCCTTGGACAAAGTGCCAGGAAAACAGCTCCTCTTAAGTCTTCTGCCGGTAACACAAACTGCAATCAACAGATGGAACGATGGGAAGAGTACTACCAAGACCTGTAATCAAGAGAGCATGTTGTCACAGAGGGGGCCATTAACAGCACCTACCATGGAATTTCGCTGCTGAGTATCTTGGTTAAGGCATTCGCCTGGGTTGTTCTGAAGAAACTGCAACAACTTGCCGAACGTGTCTACCCTGGTAAGGTAAGGTAAGCTAAGCAAAGCTAAGCTAAGCTAAGCTAAGCTAAGCTAATCTAAGGTTTCTGCTACCTTGAGTTGCAGTGTGGCTTCAGAGCACAGAGGTCTACCATTGATGTGCTTTTCACACTGAGACAACTGCATGGGAAGTCCCAGGAAAAGAAGCCGCCCTTGTTTATCGCCTTCATAGATCTTATGAAGGCATTTGACCTTGTGAGCAGAAAGGACCTCTTCAAGCTCCTTGAGAAATAGGTTGCCCACAGAAGTAGTTGAACGTGACATTTTCATTGCATGAGGACATGCTGTTCGACAGTTCATCTTCTGCCCCCATCTCCATCAACAACGGAGTGTGTCCTAGCCAGCCTGTGCATGCCTGCTGGGTGCACGCCATGAATGGCCACCCTCTTCGGCATCTTCTTCCATCTTCAGTGCATCAGTAGATGGAGCACATCTCCTCACACGTTTTGATTTTAAGCTTTTCAATCTCTGCCATCCCCGAGCCAAGAACAAAGTCTGTAAGGTCTTGCTCTGAGAGATGCTCTTTGCTGACGACACTGCTCTTGCCTCCCACACACAAGAAGGACTTCAAAGGCTCATCAAGCACCCGGCACATGCTTGCAAAGAATTTGGCCTTACCATCAGCCTGAAAAAAACGAAAGTGATGAGACAGGATGCCAGCGAAGTGCCCAGCATCTCCATAAGAGACTACACCCTGGAGGTGGTCGAAGACTTCACTCACCTTGGTTCTTTAATCTCCAACAACCTGTCCCTTGAGGCCCAGATTGGCAAGCGCAACAGCAAAGCAGCCTCTTCCGTGTCAAGACTGTCCAAAAGAGTGTGGGAGAATGACAAGCTGACCATGGACACCAAGATCTTGGCATACAATAACAACTCCTGCGTGTTGGCCCTTACTCTATGGCAGCGAAACCTGGACTGCTTATGCCTGGTAAGAACATCGCCTCGATAGCTTCCATCTGCGTTGCTTGCAACGTATCTTGGGTAAGGATGTCCTCGAGTGAACGAACACTCCAAGCTTGCTTGCAGTGCTTTCCCAGAGGTGCTTTCCTTTCACTGGCTCCGTTGCACGGAGGATGGACACCCTCTAAAGGATGTCCTCTATGATGAACTTGCGTCAGGTTCCAGACCGGTTGGCGGTCCAATGCTACGCTACAAGGACGTGTGCAAAAAGGACATGAAGTCCCCCAAGATCAATCCCGACTTATGGGAAGCAGTTGCAGCTGATCCCAGCAACTGGCACTGTGTCGTCCGGACAGGTGTCAAGAGAGCTGAGGCTAAGATGGAGCAGTTGTGGCACGACAGGAGGGATAACAAAGACCAAGAGCAACTACTACACCCTCCCTACCAACAGCGTACATGTGCAGCAACTGTGACAGAGACTGCCACTCAAGAATTGGACTCTACAGTCACAGCTGATGCTGCCACAATACAGTGAACTGGCATTTCTGGCGCAGTCCATTGTCTTTCGAGACAGAAGGAGACAACATCAACAGTGTTCAGTCGTTGCATCTTAAATAAATAGCTATTTTTGGTCATTTTCAGCAGAGTCTAAAATTGGGTTATTTGACAACTAAATATCTCCAGTGACCAATGAGTTTAACACATGACTTTAATATGAGATTAAAGAGAGATATCATCAGGCTTTCAAAACATGAAAAAAATTGAAATGGGTAGCTTTTTGCTTTATGCTAAGGTGCGGGTCGCAGACACCAGATTCCAGAACTTTGCAGTAGTTATACTTCAATGGATCAAAGTTGATAGCACAATAATGGTATCAAAGAAATGCCAAATCGTTGGCAAACAGGTCATGGTCATTTTCTGAACATTAAAGGTTACCATAGGAACAGTATAACCTATAAAAACACCTATAATTTTAACTTTATAACTCAAAAATGAGCTTAGTGGTATCGTATTTGTTATTGTGGATCTGTGATCAGGATGTTCAGATACAGCTTTTGCACAGTTTAAAAAAATTCAAGGGATTGGGGATTAAGAGCCACCTTAAATTTTTTAAATGATTCATATGATTTTGTTCATGGCTCCTACAATATACAGTTAATGTATGGTCCCGAGGGAAACAGTTAGTTTTGTTTTCCCGAGAGTCCTGATGTTCGTCGAGGGAAACATCAGGACTCGAGGGAAAACAAAACTAGCTAGTTTCCCGAGGGACCCTACATTAAGTGCTTTGTTATATATATAGGCTTTCCCTTCAACAATCATGGCAAAACAAACAAACAACTAAGAGGGCAACAACTGCAGAATTGTATCCCGGTATCAGGGGCACGTGACCAAGAATCAACCAATCACAGTGCTCGTTTTGTTGAATGAAAGACTAGGTATATAAGAAAACCAAATATTCAGCTAATCCATTTCATCAAGTAATAGGTCATTGATCAAAAAACTACTTTAGTATCCAAATACGAGCAGGACGTAGGAAGCTGGATAATTAGAAACTAAGACTAAGAAAAACTTTCGTTTAAGGTGTATGGTTCACAACAGTTTCCAGTATCTCCCTTCAGTTATAACTTGACTGATCATTACTGCTACTCTTTATCAGTGGGTTCTATGATTACAATAGTATCAAACAAATGCCTACAGTCAAAGCTGTCGTTACGACTGCCGCTATGAAACCCCGTTTTAACTTTCACCAAGCCTCTAATTGAAAGCGCCCGTAAGCGACTGTGACCACGTTTGGCAATGAGCATGAGTTGTTGTTTTTTTTGTTTTGTTTTTTTTGCTTTGTAAGTTCTTTTAAGCGACCACTCAAAGAGTTTGATGTACTGTGCGTAGAAATCAACACTTTAATGAAAGTTTACACTTCTTGATCTCATTTTAATAGAATATAGGTTTGTCCTGAGTGGCACACGTATGATCCTTATTTTCATAGACCAGTCAGTATATGTAAATTGCTGAGGAGGGGATGTTCATTTGCTCCCGTATGATGAGTACACTTGCCCCAAAAGCTTATTTCACGTTTTGAAAGCCATTTGCCTCTTTAATCTTGTATTAAAGTCACATTTTGAGCTCATTGGTCACTGGGCATTTGGTTGTCAAATAACCCATTTTTCGGCTTTTCTGAAAATGACGAATAAAGCTCTTCACTTAAGATGCAACGACTTTAACAAAACAAAGAAATCAATAATAATGTTTAAACAGGGCATTGTTGCAATAGGCTGCTAGATGCTAAACATGATCTTATTAGTAGTTTTTATTCCCATACCGCCAATCTTTTTGTTTGACTATTCAAGTAAAGCTTGCTTATTAATATCCATGAATTTGGGCAAACTGCCTCTTTGAAGCGGGTCCCCCATAACTCTGAAATAATAAGTAAAGTATTTCGACATATTGTTTTTACAGAAAAAAATGGTCACTTACCAGAGATCTATGAAAACAATGGAAAATTTCAACACCCCCCTCTATGCCAGGCCCCCAAAAAACTAGATGTGTAATAAGAGAACCACCTGAAAAAGTAATTGATTTCTATTTCTAAAAGTTGCTTCTCTTTCAACAGGTTGGCTGTACCGGTGTCAGATCCTCGCGTGAAACGATCAGGTCCCACTGTGGTAGAAGCAGCTCATGTGGTTAAGCACTCCATTTGAACCCATATTAAAAACAAATCTGTTTGTGTATGATCATACCTAGCACTGTAAAAATGTAAATACGTTTAATCGCGAGTTATGTTTTGTTACTCCTTGGGAGTAAATACCACATGCTTAAAATATTTGTAATATTTTTAATGTGAAAAAAATAAAATAAATTCAAAAAGTGCTGTCTGGCATTGAAGTTACTTTCAATTCCCATGGAAAGATATGTTTATGTTTCTTGCCTTTGAGTCAACAGTTGATAAATTCTCAATTTCACGAAGAGAAAGAATTGATGAAATTACCCGTTCCAAATGGCTGATGTTCGAACAGCTGTACGCGTGAGAGGCAAAATTGGAGATAAATGCTTAGTCTAAGATTAAGGTTTGCTGTCATGAAGGAATTTTGGTTTTAAAATGAGATTTTGAATTAAAAAATTGGAAGCAAAGATGTGTGTTTTTCAGCTTTGTCGATGCCGCAGAAAACAGGCATTTTTGGTTTTCCTTAAAAATAAATGTTCATATGGAACGGAAAACGGAAGATAAACTCAGTTTATTTGCTCCTAAAGCCTAAAACACTTACTAATTAACACTATTAGTAGACCATCATAACCAGATTTCTGGATTTGAGAACGTGGCCAATCTTGACAGAGGTAGCCTCTAAAACGACGACATTAGTCGCCTTTAGCAGTGAAAGGGTTAACTAAAGATACTGGTTGTCAGCCACTCGTTAATTTCAACTCGGAAACCATGCCAATCGGCAAATATCATCGATATTAGTATTTTTGCAAAGTATTGTAGAGATCTGAGTACAGGAAATTAGAACTAGAGGGGGAGGTTAGCTGGCATGAGCCCAAAAATGACCAACGTTGTAAGAAAGGACGAAATCAGAGTAAGAGGGGAAGTTATTTTGAAATTTCGGCTTAAATGAAAAAGTATTTTAGACTCAAGATGGCCAAAGGACAACAGGCATTTATCCAATAGTGTCAAAGTTGGGTGGAAGTGTCTGTCACGTGACTTACCCTCATCCAAACCATAGCCCTCACACGTACATCACCCTAGGGACCAGAACTTAACCTTAACCCTAGATCTAAACCCTAATCCTGGATATCCTAGCTCCAACCATAGTTTTGAGTAATGCTTGTGTATGGCTTTCATCTGGTGATGTCACAAGTCCCAGTCACGTGACCTTGATTTTTTCCCTTAATTAACTAAAGATACTGGTTGTCAGCCACTCGTTAATTTCAACTCGGAAACCATGCCAATCGGCAAATATCATCGATATTAGTATTTTTGCAAAGTATTGTCGAGATCTGAGTACAGGAAATTAGAACTAGAGGGGGAGGTTAGCTGGCATGAGCCCAAAAATGACCAACGTTGTAAGAAAGGACGAAATCAGAGTAAGAGGGGAAGTTATTTTGAAATTTCGGCTTCAATGAAAAAGTATTTTAGACTCAAGATAGCCAAAGGACAACAGGCATTTATCCAATAGTGTCAAAGTTGGGTGGGAGTGTCTGTCACGTGACTTACCCTCGTCCAAACCATAGCCCTCACACGTACATCACCCTAGGGACCAGAACTTAACCTTAACCCTAGATCTAAACCCTAATCCTGGATATCCTAGCTCCAACCATAGTTTTGAGTAATGCTTGTGTATGGCTTTCATCTGGTGATGTCACAAGTCCCAGTCACGTGACCTAGATTTTTTCCCTTAATTAACTAAAGATACTGGTTGTCAGCCACTCGTTAATTTCAACTCGGAAACCATGCCAATCAGCAAATATCATCAATATTAGTATTTTTGCAAAGTATTGTAGAGATCAAAGGCCCCATTTCCCTTAAAGGGAAAAGGACCAAATGCTGATGATGATGATTGTAGAGATCTGAGTACAGGAAATTAGAACTAGAGGGGGAGGTTAGCTGGCATGAGCCCAAAAATAACCAACGGTGTAAGAAAGGATGAAATCAGAGTAAGAGGGGAAGTTATTTTGAAATTTCGGCTTCAATGAAAAAGTATTTTAGACTCAAGATAGCCAAGGGACAACAGGCATTTATCCAATAGTGTCAAAGTTGGGTGGGAGTGTCTGTCACGTGACTTATCCTCGTCCAAACCATAGCCCTCACACGTACATCACCCTAGGGACCAGAACTTAACCTTAACCCTAGATCTAAACCCTAATCCTGGATATCCTAGCTCCGACCATAGTTTTGAGTAATGCTTGTGTATGGCTTTCATCTGGTGATGTCACAAGTCCCAGTCACGTGACCTTGATTTTTTCCCTTAATTAACTAAAGATACTGGTTGTCAGCCACTCGTTAATTTCAACTCGGAAACCATGCCAATCGGCAAATATCATCGATATTAGTATTTTTGCAAAGTATTGTCGAGATCTGAGAACAAGAAATTAGAACTAGAGGGGGAGGTTAGCTGGCATGAGCCCAAAAATGACCAACGTTGTAAGAAAGGACGAAATCAGAGTAAGAGGGGAAGTTATTTTGAAATTTCGGCTTCAATGAAAAAGTATTTTAGACTCAAGATAGCCAAAAGACAAAAGGCATTTATCCAATAGTGTCAAAGTTGGGTTGGAGTGTCTGTCACGTGACTTACCCTCGTTCACACCATAGCCCTCACACGTACATTAACCTAGGGACCAGAACTTAACCTTAACCCTAGATCTAAACCCTAATCCTGGATATCCTAGCTCCAACCATAGTTTTGAGTAATGCTTGTGTATGGCTTTCATCTGGTGATGTCACAAGTCCCAGTCACGTGACCTAGATTTTTTCCCTTAATTAACTAAAGATACTGGTTGTCAGCCACTCGTTAATTTCAACTCAGAAACCCTGCCAATCGGCAAATATCATCAATACTAGTATTTTTGCAAAGTATTGTAGAGATCTGAGTACAGGAAATTAGAAATAGAGGGGGAGGTTAGCTGGGATGAGCCCAAAAATGACCAACGTTGTAAGAAAGGACGAAATCAGACTAAGAGGGGAAGTTATTTTGAAATTTCGGCTTAAATGAAAAAGTATTTTAGACTCAAGATAGCCAAAGGACAACAGGCATTTATCCAATAGTGTCAAAGTTGGGTGGGAGTGTCTGTCACGTGACTTACCCTCGTCGAAACCATAGCCCTCACTCCTACATCACCCTAGGGACCAGAACTTAACCTTAACCCTAGATCTAAACCCTAATCCTGGATATCCTAGCTCCAACCATAGTTTTGAGTAATGCCCTTGTATGGCTTTCATCTGGTGATGTCACAAGTCCCACTCACGTGACCTTGATTTTTTCCCTTAATTAACTAAAGATACTGGTTGTCAGCCACTCGTTAATTTCAACTCGGAAACCATGCCAATCGGCAAATATCATCGATATTAGTATTTTTGCAAAGTATTGTCGAGATCTGAGTACAGGAAATTGGAACTAGATGGGGAGGTTAGCTGGCATGAGCCCAAAAATGACCAACGGTGTAAGAAAGGATGAAATCAGAGTAAGAGGGGAAGTTATTTTGAAATTTCGGCTTCAATGAAAAAGTATTTTCGACTCAAGATAGCCAAGGGACAACATGCATTTATCCAATAGTGTCAAAGTTGGGTGGGAGTGTCTGTCACGTGACTTATCCTCGTCCAAACCATAGCCCTCACACGTTCATCACCCTAGGGACCAGAACTTAACCTTAACCCTAGATCTAAACCCTAATCCTGGATATCCTAGCTCCGACCATAGTTTTGAGTAATGCTTGTGTATGGCTTTCATCTGGTGATGTCACAAGTCCCAGTCACGTGACCTTGATTTTTTCCCTTAATTAACTAAAGATACTGGTTGTCAGCCACTCGTTAATTTCAACTCGGCAATCATACCAATCGGCAAATATCATCGATATTAGTATTTTTGCAAAGTATTGTAGAGATCTGAGTACAGGAAATTAGCAATAGAGGGAGAGGTTAGCTGGCATAAGCCCAAAAATGACCAACGTTGTAAGAAAGGACGACATCAGAGTAAGAGGGGAAGTTATTTTCAAATTTTGGCCTTAATGAAAAAGTATTTTAGACTCAAGATAGCCAAAGGACAACAGGCATTTATCCAATAGTGTCAAAGTTGGGTGGGAGTGTCTGTCACGTGACTTACCCTCGTCCAAACCATAGACCTCACTCGTACATCACCCTAGGGACCAGAACTTAACCTTAACCGTAGATCTAAACCCTAATCCTGGATATCCTAGCTCCAACCATAGTTTTGAGTAATGCTTGTGTATGGCTTTCATCTGGTGATGTCACAAGTCTCAGTCACGTGACCTTGATTTTTTCCCTTAATTAACTAAAGATACTGGTTGTCAGCCACTCGTTAATTTCAACTCGGAAACCATGCCAATCGGCAACTATCATCGATATTAGTATTTTTGCAAAGTATTGTCGAGATCTGAGTACAGGAAATTAGAACTAGAGGGGGAGGTGAGCTGGCATGAGCCCAAAAATGACCAACGTTGTAAGAAAGGACGACATCAGAGTAAGAGGGGAAGTTATTTTTAAATTTTGGCCTTAATGAAAAAGTATTTTAGACTCAAGATAGCCAAAGGACAACAGGCATTTATCCAATAGTTTCAAAGTTGGGTGGGAGTGTCTGTCACGTGACTTACCCTCGTCCAAACCATAGCCCTCACTCGTACATCACCCTAGGGACCAGAACTTAACCTTAACCCTAGATCTAAACCGTAATCCTGGATATCCTAGCTCCAACCATAGTTTTGAGTAATGCTTGTGTATGGCTTTCATCTGGTGATGTCACAAGTCCCAGTCACGTGACCTTGATTTTTTCCCTTAATTAACTAAAGATACTGGTTGTCAGCCACTCGTTAATTTCAACTCGGAAACCATGCCAATCGGCAAATATCATCGATATTAGTATTTTTGCAAAGTATTGTCGAGATCTGAGTACAGGAAATTAGAACTAGAGGGGGAGGTTAGCTGGCATGAGCCCAAAAATGACCAACGTTGTAAGAAAGGACGAAATCAGAGTAAGAAGGGAAGTTATTTTGAAATTTCGAGATCAATGAAAAAGTATTTTAGACTCAAGATAGCCAAAGGACAACAGGCATTTATCCAATAGTGTCAAAGTTGGGTGGGAGTGTCTTTCACGTGACTTACCCTCATCCAAACCATAGCCCTCACACGTACATCACCCTAGGAACCAGAACTTAACCTTAACCCTAGATCTAAACCCTAATCCTGGATATCCTAGCTCCAACCATAGTTTTGAGTAATGCTTGTGTATGGCTTTCATCTGGTGATGTCACAAGTCCCAGTGACGTGACCTAGATTTTTTCCCTTAATTAACTAAAGATACTGGTGGTCAGCCACTCGTTAATTTCAACTCGGAAACCATGCCAATCGGCAAATATTATCAATATTAGTATTTTTGCAAAGTATTGTAGAGATCTGAGTACAGGAAATTAGAAATAGAGGGGGAGGTTAGCTGGCATGAGCCCAAAAATGACCAACGTTGTAAGAAAGGACGAAATCAGAGTAAGAGGGGAAGTTATTTTAAAATTTCGGCTTAAATGAAAAATTATTTTAGACTCGAGATGGCCAAAGGACAACAGGCATTTATCCAATAGTGTCAAAGTTGGGTGGGAGTGTCTGTCACGTGACTTACCCTCGTCCAAACCATAGCCCTCACACGTACATCACCCTAGGGACCAGAACTTAACCTTAACCCTAGATCTGAACCCTAATCCTGGATATCCTAGCTCCAACCATAGTTTTGAGTAATGCTTGTAATGGCTTTCATCTGGTGATGTCACAAGTCCCAGTCACGTGACCTTAATTTTTTCCCTTAATTAACTAAAGATACTGGTTGTCAGCCACTCGTTAATTTCAACTCGGCAATCATGCCAATCGGCAAATATCATCGATATTAGTATTTTTGCAAAGTATTGTAGAGATCTGAGTACAGGAAATTAGAAATAGAGGGAGAGGTTAGCTTGCATAAGCCCAAAAATGACCAACGTTGTAAGAAAGGACGACATCAGAGTAAGAGGGGAAGTTATTTTCAAATTTTGGCCTTAATGAAAAAGTATTTTAGACTCAAGATAGCCAAAGGACAACAGGCATTTATCCAATAGTTTCAAAGTTGGGTGGGAGTGTCTGTCACGTGACTTACCCTCGTCCAAACCATAGCCCTCACACGTACATCACCCTAGGGACCAGAACTTAACCTTAACCCTAGAACTAAACCGTAATCCTGGATATGCTAGCTCCAACCATAGTTTTGAGTAATGCTTGTAATGGCTTTCATCTGGTGATGTCACAAGTCCCAGTCACGTGACCTAGATTTTTTCCCTTAATTAACTAAAGATACTGGTTGTCAGCCACTCGTTAATTTCAACTCGGAAACCATGCCAATCAGCAAATATCATCAATATTAGTATTTTTGCAAAGTATTGTAGAGATCAAAGGCCCCATTTCCCTTAAAGGGAAAAGGACCAAATGCTGATAATGATGATTGTAGAGATCTGAGTACAGGAAATTAGAACTAGAGGGGAAGGTTAGCTGGGATGAGCCCAAAAATGACCAACGGTGTAAGAAAGGATGAAATCAGAGTAAGATGGGAAGTTATTTTGAAATTTCGGCTTCAATGAAAAAGTATTTTAGACTCAAGATAGCCAAAAGACAAAAGGCATTGATCCAATAGTGTCAAAGTTGGGTTGGAGTGTCTGTCACGTGACTTACCCTCGTTCACACCATAGCCCTCACACGTACATTAACCTAGGGACCAGAACTTAACCTTAACCCTAGATCTAAACCCTAATCCCGGATATCCTAGCTCCAACCATAGTTTTGAGTAATGCTTGTGTATGGCTTTTCATCTGGTGATGTCACAAGTCCCAGTCACGTGACCTAGATTTTTTCCCTTAATTAACTAAAGATACTGGTTGTCAGCCACTCGTTAATTTCAACTCAGAAACCCTGCCAATTGGCAAATATCATCAATATTAGTATTTTTGCCAAGTATTGTAGAGATCTGAGTACAGGAAATTAGAAATAGAGGGGGAGGTTACCTGGGATGAGCCCAAAAATGACCAACGTTGTAAGAAAGGACGAAATCAGACTAAGAGGGGAAGTTATTTTGAAATTTCGGCTTAAATGAAAAAGTATTTTAGACTCAAGATAGCCAAAGGACAACAGGCATTTATCCAATAGTGTCAAAGTTGGGTTGGAGTGTCTGTCACGTGACTTACCCTCGTCCAAACCATAGCCCTCACTCCTACATCACCCTAGGGACCAGAACTTAACCATAACCCTAGATCTAAACCCTAATCCTGGATATCCTAGCTCCAACTATAGTTTTGAGTAATGCCCTTGTATGGCTTTCATCTGGTGATGTCACAAGTCCCACTCACGTGACCTTCATTTTTTCCCTTAATTAACTAAAGATACTGGTTGTCAGCCACTCGTTAATTTCAACTCGGAAACCATGCCAATCGGCAAATATCATCGATATTAGTATTTTTGCAAAGTATTGTCGAGATCTGAGTACAGGAAATTGGAAGTAGATGGGGAGGTTAGCTGGCATGAGCCCAAAAATGACCAACGGTGTAAGAAAGGATGAAATCAGAGTAAGAGGGGAAGTTATTTTGAAATTTCGGCTTCAATGAAAAAGTATTTTAGACTCAAGATAGCCAAGGGACAACATGCATTTATCCAATAGTGTCAAAGTTGGGTGGGAGTGTCTGTCACGTGACTTATCCTCGTCCAAACCATAGCCCTCACACGTTCATCACCCTAGGGACCAGAACTTAACCTTAACCCTAGATCTAAACCCTAATCCTGGATATCCTAGCTCCGACCATAGTTTTGAGTAATGCTTGTGTATGGCTTTCATCTGGTGATGTCACAAGTCCCAGTCACGTGACCTTGATTTTTTCCCTTAATTAACTAAAGATACTGGTTGTCAGCCACTCGTTAATTTCAACTCGGCAATCATGCCAATCGGCAAATATCATCGATATTAGTATTTTTGCAAAGTATTGTAGAGATCTGAGTACAGGAAATTAGAAATAGAGGGAGAGGTTAGCTGGCATAAGCCCAAAAATGACCAACGTTGTAAGAAAGGACGACATCAGAGTAAGAGGGGAAGTTATTTTCACATTTTGGCCTTAATGAAAAAGTATTTTAGACTCAAGATAGCCAAAGGACAACAGGCATTTATCCAATAGTGTCAAAGTTGGGTGGGAGTGTCTGTCACGTGACTTACCCTCGTCCAAACCATAGACCTCACTCGTACATCACCCTAGGGACCAGAACTTAACCTTAACCCTAGATCTAAACCCTAATCCTGGATATCCTAGCTCCAACCATAGTTTTGAGTAATGCTTGTGTATGGCTTTCATCTGGTGATGTCACAAGTCCCAGTCACGTGACCTTGATTTTTTCCCTTAATTAACTAAAGATACTGGTTGTCAGCCACTCGTTAATTTCAACTCGGCAATCATGCCAATCGGAAAATATCATCGATATTAGTATTTTTGCAAAGTATTGTAGAGATCTGAGTACAGGAAATTAGAAATAGAGGGAAAGGTTAGCTGGCATAAGCCCAAAAATGACCAACGTTGTAAGAAAGGACGAAATCAGACTAAGAGGGGAAGTTATTTTGAAATTTCGGCTTCAATGAAAAAGTATTTTAGACTCAAGATGGCCAAAGGACAACAGGCATTTATCCAATAGTGTCAATGTTGGGTGGGAGTGTCTGTCACGTAACTTATCCTCGTCCAAACCATAGCCCTCACACGTTCATCACCCTAGGGACCAGGACTTAACCTTAACCCCAGATCTAAACCTTAATCCTGGATATCTTAGCTCCAACCATAGTTTTGAGTAATGCTTGTGTATGGCTTTCATCTGGTGATGTCACAAGTCCCAGTCACGTGACCTTGATTTTTTCCCTTAATTAACTAAAGATACTGGTTGTCAGCCACTCGTTAATTTCAACTCGGAAACCATGCCAATCGGCAACTATCATCGATATTAGTATTTTTGCAAAGTATTGTCGAGATCTGAGTACAGGAAATTAGAACTAGAGGGGGAGGTGAGCTGGCATGAGCCCAAAAATGACCAACGTTGTAAGAAAGGACGAAATCAGAGTAAGAGGGGAAGTTATTTTGAAATTTCGGCTTCAATGAAAAAGTATTTTAGACTCAAGATAGCCAAAGGACAACAGGCATTTATCCAATAGTGTCAAAGTTGGGTGGGAGTGTCTGTCACGTGACTTACCCTCATCCAAATCATAGCCCTCACACGTACATCACCCTAGGGACCAGAACTTAACCTTAACCCTAGATCTAAACCCTAATCCTGGATATCCTAGCTCCAACCATAGTTTTGAGTAATGCTTGTGTATGGCTTTCATCTGGTGATGTCACAAGTCCCAGTGACGTGACCTAGATTTTTTCCCTTAATTAACTAAAGATACTGGTTGTCAGCCACTCGTTAATTTCAACTCGGAAACCATGCCAATCAGCAAATATCATCAATATTAGTATTTTTGCAAAGTATTGTAGAGATCAAAGGCCCCATTTCCCTTAAAGGGAAAAGGACCAAATGCTGATGATGATGATTGTAGAGATCTGAGTACAAGAAATTAGAACTAGAGGGGGAGGTTAGCTGTCATGAGCCCAAAAATGACCAACGGTGTAAGAAAGGATGAAATCAGAGTAAGAGGGGAAGTTATTTTGAAATTTCGGCTTCAATGAAAAAGTATTTTAGACTCAAGATAGCCAAGGGACAACAGGCATTTATCAATTAGTGTCAAAGTTGGGTGGGAGTGTCTTTCACGTGACTTATCCTCGTCCAAACCATAGCCTTCACACGTTCATCACCCTAGGGATTAGAACTTAACCTTAACCCTAGATCTAAACCCTAATCCTGGATATCCTAGCTCCGACCATAGTTTTGAGTAATGCTTGTGTATGGCTTTCATCTGGTGATGTCACAAGTCCCAGTCACGTGACCTTGATTTTTTCCCTTAATTAATTAAAGATACTGGTTGTCAGCCACTCGTTAATTTCAACTCGGAAACCATGCCAATCGGCAAATATCATCGATATTAGTATTTTTGCAAAGTATTGTCGAGATCTGAGAACAAGAAATTAGAACTAAATGGGGAGGTTAGCTGGCATGAGCCCAAAAATGACCAACGTTGTAAGAAAGGACGAAATCAGAGTAAGAGGGGAAGTTATTTTGAAATTTCGGCTTAAATGAGAAAGTATTTTAGACTCAAGATAGCCAAAAGAGAAAAGGCATTTATCCAATAGTGTCAAAGTTGGGTTGGAGTGTCTGTCACGTGACTGACCCTCGTCCAAACCATAGTTCTCACACGTACATCACCCTAGGGACCAGAACTTAACCTTAACCCTAGATCTAAACGCTAATCCTGGATATCCTAGCTTCAACCATAGTTTTGAGTAATGCTTGTGTATGGCTTTCATCTGGTGATGACACAAGTCCCAGTGACGTGACCTAGATTTTTTCCCTTAATTAACTAAAGATACTGGTTGTCAGCCACTCGTTAATTTCAACTCGGAAACCATGCCAATCGGCAAATATCATCGATATTAGTATTTTTGCAAAGTATTGTAGAGATCTGAGTACAGGAAATAAGAAATAGAAGGGGAGGTTAGCTGGCATGAGCCCAAAAATGACCAACGTTGTAAGAAAGGACGAAATCAGAGTAAGAGGGGAAGTTATTTTAAAATTTTGGCTTCAATGAAAAAGTATTTTAGACTCAAGATGGCCAAAGGACAACAGGCATTTATCCAATAGTGTCAAAGTTGGGTGGGAGTGTCTGTCACGTAACTTATCCTCGTCCAAACCATAGCCCTCACACGTTCATCACTGTAGGGACCAGAACTTAACCTTAACCCTAGATCTAAACCCTAATCCTGGATATCCTAGCTCCAACCATAGTTTTGAGTAATGCTTGTGTATGGCTTTCATCTGGTGATGTCACAAGTGCCAGTCACGTGACCTAGATTTTTTCCCTTAATTAACTAAAGATACTGGTTGTCAGCCACTCGTTAATTTCAACTCGGAAACCATGCCAATCGGCAAATATCATCGATATTAGTATTTTTGCAAAGTATTGTCGAGATCTGAGTACAGGAAATTAGAACTAGAGGGTGAGGTTAGCTGGCATGAGCCCAAAAATTACCAACGTTGTAAGAAAGGACGAAATCAGAGTAAGAGGGGAAGTTATTTTGAAATTTTGGCTTAAATGAAAAAGTATTTTAGACTCAAGATAGCCAAAGGACAACAGGCATTTATCCAATAGTGTCAAAGTTGGGTGGGAGTTTCTGTCACGTGACTTACCCTCGTCCAAACCATAGCCCTCACTCGTACATCACCCTAGGGACCAGAACTTAACCTTAACCCTAGATCTAAACCCTAATCCTGGATCTCCTAGCTCCAACCAGAGTTTTGAGTAATGCTTGTGTATGGCTTTCATCTGGTGATGTCACAAGTCCCAGTCACGTGACCTTGATTTTTTCCCTGAATTAACTAAAGATACTGGTTGTCAGCCACTTGTTAATTTCAACTCAAAAACCATGCCAATCGGCAAATATCGTCGATATTAGCATTTTTGCAAAGTATTGTCGAGATCTGAGTACAGGAAATTACAACTAGAGGGGGAGGTTAGCTGGCATGAGCCAAAAAATGACCAAGGTTGTAAGAAAGGACGAAATCAGAGTAAGAGGAGAAGTTATTTTGAAATTTCGGCTTCAATGAAAAAGTATTTTAGACTCAAGATAGCTAAAGGACAACAGGTATTTATCCAATAGTGTCAAAGTTGGGTGGGAGTGTCTGTCACGTGACTTACCCTCGTCCAAACCACAGTCCTCACACGTACATCACCCTAGGGACCAGAACTTAACCTTAACCCTAGATCTAAACCCTAATTCTGGATATCCTGGCTCCAACCATAGTTTCGAGTAATGCTTGTGTATGGCTTTCATCTGGTGATGTCACAAGTCTCAGTCACGTGACCTTGATTTTTTCCCTTAATTAACTAAAGATACTGGTTGTCAGCCACTTGTTAATTTCAACTCAAAAACCATGCCAATCGGCAAATATCGTCGATATTAGCATTTTTGCAAAGTATTGTAGAGATCTGAGTACAGGAAATTACAACTAGAGGGGGAGGTTAGCTGGCATGAGCCAAAAAATGACCAAGGTTGTAAGAAAGGACGTAATCAGAGTAAGAGGAGAAGTGATTTTGAAATTTCGGCTTCAATGAAAAAGTATTTTAGACTCAAGATAGCTAAAGGAGAACAGGTATTTATCCAATAGTGTCGAAGTTGGGTAGGAAGGTCTGTCACGTGACTTACCCTCGTCCAAACCACAGTCCTCACACGTACATCACCCTAGGGACCAGAACTTAACCTTAACCCTAGATCTAAACGCTAATCCTGGATATCCTAGCTCCAACCATAGTTTTGAGTAATGCTTGTGTATGGCTTTCATCTGGTGGTGTCACAAGTCCCAGTCACGTGACCTTAATCTTTTTCACTTAATTAACTAAAGATACTGGTTGTTAGCCACTCGTTAATTTCAACTCGGAAACCATGCCAATCGGCAAATATCATCGATATTAGTACTTTTGCAAAGTATTGTCGAGATCTGAGTACAGGAAATTAGAACTAGACGGGGAGGTTAGCTGGCATGAGCCCAAAAATGACCAACGTTGTAAGAAAGGACGAAATCAGAGTAAGAGGGGAAGTTATTTTAAAATTTCGGCTTCAATGAAAAAGTATTTTAGACTTAAGGTAGCCAAAGGACAACAGGCATTTATCCAATAGTGTCAAAGTTGGATGGGAGTGTCTGTCACGTGACTACCCTCGTCCAAACCATAGCCTTCACACGTACATTAACCTAGGGACCAGAACTTAACGTTAACCCTAGATCTAAACCCTAATCCTGGATATCCTAGCTCCAACCATAGTTTTGAGTAATGCTTGTGTATGGCTTTCATCTGGTGATGTCACAACTCCCATTCAAGTGACCTAGATTTTTTCCCTTAATTAACTAAAGATACTGGTTGTTAGCCACTCGTTAATTTCAACTCGGAAACCATGCCAATCGGCAAATATCATCGATATTAGTACTTTTGCAAAGTATTGTCGAGATCTGAGTACAGGAAATTAGAACTAGAGGGGGAGGTTAGCTGGCATGAGCCCAAAAATGACCAACGTTGTAAGAAAGGACCAAATCAGAGTAAGAGGGGAAGTTATTTAGGAATTTCGGCTTCAATGAAAAAGTATTTTAGACTCAAGATAGCCAAAGGACAACAGGCATTTATCCAATAGTGTCAAAGTTGGATGGGAGTGTCTGTCACGTGACTGACCGTCGTCCAAACCATAGTTCTCACACGTACATCACCCTAGGGACCAGAACTTAACCTTAACCCTAGATCTAAACGCTAATCCTGGATATCTTAGCTTCAACCATAGTTTTGAGTAATGCTTGTGTATGGCTTTCATCTGGTCATGTCACAAGTCCCAGTCACGTGACCTTAATTTTTTTCACTTAATTAACTAAAGATACTGGTTGTCAGCCAATCGTTAATTTCAACTCGGAAACCATGCCAATCGGCAAATGTCATCGATATTAGTACTTTTGCAAAGTATTGTCGAGATCTGAGTACAGGAAATTAGAACTAGAGGGGGAGGTTAGCTGGCATCAGCCCAAAAATGACCAACGTTGTAAGAAAGGACGAAATCAGAGTAAGAGGGGAAGTTATTTTGAAATTTCGGCTTCAATGAAAAAGTATTTTTGACTCAAGATAGCCAAAGGACAACAGGCATTTATCCAATAGTGTCAAAGTTGGGTGGGAGTGTCTGTCACGTGACTTACCCTCGTCCAAACCATAGCCCTCACACGTACATTAACCTAGGGACCAGAACTTAACCTTAACGCTAGATGTAAACCCTAATCCTGGATATCCTAGCTCCAACCATAGTTTTGAGTAATGCTTGTGTATGGCTTTCATCTGGTGATGTCACAAGTCCCAGTCACGTGACCTAGATTTTTACCCTTAATTAACTAAAGATACTGGTTGTCAGCCACTCGTTAATTTCAACTCGGAAACCATGCCAATCGCCAAATATCATCGATATTAGTATTTTTGCAAAGTATTGTAGAGATCTGAGTACAGGAAATTAGAAATAGAGGGGGAGGTTAGCTGGCATGAGCCCAAAAATGACCAACGGTGTAAGAAAGGATGAAATCAGAGTAAGAGGGGAAGTTATTTCGAGATTTTGGCTTCAATGAAAAAAAAGTATTTTAGACTCAAGATAGCCAAAGGACAACAGGCATTTATCCAATAGTGGAAAAGTTGGGTGGGAGTGTCTGTCACGTGACTTATCCTCGTCCAAACCATAGCCCTCACACGTTCATCACCCTAGGGACCAGAACTTAACCTTAACCCTAGATCTAAACCCTAATCCTGGATATCCTAGCTCCAACCATAGTTTTGAGTAATGCTTGTGTATGGCTTTTTTCTGGTGATGTCACAAGTCCATGTCACGTGACCTTGATTTTTTCCCTTAATTAACTAAACATACTGGTTGTCAGCAAACTCGTTAATTTCAACTCGGAAACCATGCCAATCGGCAAATATCATCGATATTAGTATTTTTGCAAAGTATTGTCGAGATCTGAGAACAAGAAATTAGAACTAGATGGGGAGGTTAGCTGGCATGAGCCCAAAAATGACCAACGTTGTAAGAAAGGACGAAATCAGAGTAAGAGGGGAAGTTATTTTGAAATTTCGGCTTAAATGAAAAAGTATTTTAGACTCAAGATAGCCAAAAGAGAAAAGGCATTTATCCAATAGTGTCAAAGTTGGGTTGGAGTGTCTGTCACGTGACTGACCCTCGTCCAAACCATAGTTCTCACACGTACATCACCCTAGGGACCAGAACTTAACCTTAACCCTAGATCTAAACCCTAATCCTGGATCTCCTAGCTCCAACCAGAGTTTTGAGTAATGCTTGTGTATGGCTTTCATCTGGTGATGTCACAAGTCCCAGTCACGTGACCTTGATTTTTTCCCTTAATTAACTAAAGATACTGGTTGTCAGCCACTTGTTAATTTCAACTCAAAAACCATGCCAATCGGCAAATATCGTCGATATTAGCATTTTTGCAAAGTATTGTAGAGATCTGAGTACAGGAAATTACAACTAGAGGGGGAGGTTAGCTGGCATGAGCCAAAAAATGACCAAGGTTGTAAGAAAGGACGAAATCAGAGTAAGAGGAGAAGTTATTTTGAAATTTCGGCTTCAATGAAAAAGTATTTTAGACTCAAGATAGCTAAAGGACAACAGGTATTTATCCAATAGTGTCAAAGTTGGGTGGGAGTGTCTGTCACGTCACTTACCCTCGTCCAAACCACAGTCCTCACACGTACATCACCCTAGGGACCAGAACTTAACCTTAACCCTAGATCTAAACCCTAATTCTGGATATCCTGGCTCCAACCATAGTTTCGAGTAATGCTTGTGTCTGGCTTTCATCTGGTGATGTCACAAGTCTCAGTCACGTGACCTTGATTTTTTCCCTTAATTAACTAAAGATACTGGTTGTCAGCCACTTGTTAATTTCAACTCAAAAACCATGCCAATCGGCAAATATCGTCGATATTAGCATTTTTGCAAAGTATTGTAGAGATCTGAGTACAGGAAATTACAACTAGAAGGGGAGGTTAGCTGGCATGAGCCAAAAAATGACCAAGGTTGTAAGAAAGGACGAAATCAGAGTAAGAGGGGAAGTTATTTTGAAATTTCGGCTTCAATGAAAAAGTATTTTAGACTCAAGATAGCTAAAGGAGAACAGGTATTTATCCAATAGTGTCAAAGTTGGGTAGGAAGGTCTGTCACGTGACTTACCCTCGTCCAAACCACAGTCCTCACACGTACATCACCCTAGGGACCAGAACTTAACCTTAACCCTAGATCTAAACGCTAATCCTGGATATCCTAGCTCCAACCATAGTTTTGAGTAATGCTTGTGTATGGCTTTCATCTGGTGGTGTCACAAGTCCCAGTCACGTGACCTTAATCTTTTTCACTTAATTAACTAAAGATACTGGTTCTTAGCCACTCGTTAATTTCAACTCGGAAACAATGCCAATCGGCAAATATCATCGATATTAGTACTTTTGCAAAGTATTGTCGAGATCTGAGTACAGGAAATTAGAACTAGACGGGGAGGTTAGCTGGCATGAGCCCAAAAATGACCAACGTTGTAAGAAAGGACGAAATCAGAGTAAGAGGGGAAGTTATTTTAAAATTTCGGCTTCAATGAAAAAGTATTTTAGACTCAAGGTAGCCAAAGGACAACAGGCATTTATCCAATAGTGTCAAAGTTGGGTGGGAGTGTCTGTCACGTGACTTACCCTCGTCCAAACCATAGCCCTCACTCGTACATCACCCTAGGGACCAGAACTTAACCTTAACCCTAGATCTAAACCCTAATCCTGGATATCCTAGCTCCAACCATAGTTTTGAGTAATACTTGTGTATGGCTTTCATCTGGTGATGTCACAAGTCCCAGTCACGTGACCTTGATTTTTTCCCTTAATTAACTAAAGATACTGGTTGTCAGCCACTCGTTAATTTCAACTCGGCAATCATGCCAATCGGCAAATATCATCGATATTAGTATTTTCGCAAAGTATTGTAGAGATCTGAGTACAGGAAATTAGAAATAGAGGGAGAGGTTAGCTGGCATAAGCCCAAAAATGACCAACGTTGTAAGAAAGGACGAAATCAGACTAAGAGGGGAAGTTATTTTAAAATTTCGGCTTCAATGAAAA
This sequence comes from Pavona decussata, assembly GCF_977016875.1. Taxonomy (NCBI): domain Eukaryota; kingdom Metazoa; phylum Cnidaria; class Anthozoa; order Scleractinia; family Agariciidae; genus Pavona; species Pavona decussata. Next base: position 1,709,775 of record NW_028145513.1, on the reverse strand, counting down.
AGTATTTTAGACTCAAGATGGCCAAAGGACAACAGGCATTTATCCAATAGTGTCAATGTTGGGTGGGAGTGTCTGTCACGTAACTTATCCTCGTCCAAACCATAGCCCTCACACGTTCATCACCCTAGGGACCAGGACTTAACCTTAACCCCAGATCTAAACCTTAATCCTGGATATCTTAGCTCCAACCATAGTTTTGAGTAATGCTTGTGTATGGCTTTCATCTGGTGATGTCACAAGTCCCAGTCACGTGACCTTGATTTTTTCCCTTAATTAACTAAAGATACTGGTTGTCAGCCACTCGTTAATTTCAACTCGGAAACCATGCCAATCGGCAACTATCATCGACATTAGTATTTTTGCAAAGTATTGTCGAGATCTGAGTACAGGAAATTAGAACTAGAGGGGGAGGTTAGCTGGCATGAGCCCAAAAATGACCAACGTTGTAAGAAAGGACGAAATCAGAGTAAGAAGGGAAGTTATTTTGAAATTTCGAGATCAATGAAAAAGTATTTTAGACTCAAGATAGCCAAAGGACAACAGGCATTTATCCAATAGTGTCAAAGTTGGGTGGGAGTGTCTTTCACGTGACTTACCCTCATCCAAACCATAGCCCTCACACGTACATCACCCTAGGGACCAGAACTTAACCTTAACCCTAGATCTAAACCTTAATCCTGGATATCCTAGCTCCAACCATAGTTTTGAGTAATGCTTGTGTATGGCTTTCATCTGGTGATGTCACAAGTCCGAGTCACGTGACCTAGATTTTTTCCCTTAATTAACTAAAGATACTTGTGGTCAGCCACTCGTTAATTTCAACTCGGAAACCATGCCAATCGGCAAATATTATCAATATTAGTATTTTTGCAAAGTATTGTAGAGATCTGAGTACAGGAAATTAGAAATAGAGGGGGAGGTTAGCTGGCATGAGCCCAAAAATGACCAACGTTGTAAGAAAGGATGAAATCAGAGTAAGAGGGGAAGTTATTTTGAAATTTCGGCTTCAATGAAAAAGTATTTTAGACTCAAGATAGCCAAAGGACAACAGGCATTTATCCAATAGTGTCAAAGTTGGGTGGGAGTGTCTGTCACGTGACTTACCCTCGTCCAAACCATAGCCCTCACTCGTACATCACCCTAGGGACCAGAACTTAACCTTAACCCTAGAACTAAACCGTAATCCTGGATATCCTAGCTCAAACCATAGTTTTGAGTAATGCTTGTAATGGCTTTCATCTGGTGATGTCACAAGTGCCAGTCACGTGACCTAGATTTTTTCCCTTAATTAACTAAAGATACTGGTTGTCAGCCACTCGTTAATTTCAACTCGGAAACCATGCCAATCAGCAAATATCATCAATATTAGTATTTTTGCAAAGTATTGTAGAGATCAAAGGCCCCATTTCCCTTAAAGGGAAAAGGACCAAATGCTGATGATGATGATTGTAGAGATCTGAGTACAGGAAATTAGAACTAGAGGGGAAGGTTAGCTGGCATGAGCCCAAAAATGACCAACGGTGTAAGAAAGGATGAAATCAGAGTAAGAGGGGAAGTTATTTTGAAATTTCGGCTTCAATGAAAAAGTATTTTAGACTCAAGATAGCCAAGGGACAACAGGCATTTATCCAATAGTGTCAAAGTTGGGTGGGAGTGTCTGTCACGTGACTTATCCTCGTCCAAACCAAAGCCCTCACACGTTCATCACCCTAGGGACCAGAACTTAACCTTAACCCTAGAACTAAACCGTAATCCTGGATATCCTAGCTCCAACCATAGTTTTGAGTAATGCTTGTGTATGGCTTTCATCTGGTGATGTCACAAGTCCCAGTCACGTGACCTAGATTTTTTCCCTTAATTAACTAAAGATACTGGTTGTCAGCCACTCGTTAATTTCAACTCGGAAACCATGCCAATCAGCAAATATCATTAATATTAGTATTTTTGCAAACTATTGTAGAGATCAAAGGCCCCATTTCCCTTAAAGGGAAAAGGACCAAATGCTGATGATGATGATTGTCGAGATCTGAGAACAAGAAATTAGAACTAGAGGAGAAGGTTAGCTGGCATGAGCCCAAAAATGACAAACATTGTAAGAAAGGACGAAATCAGAGTAAGAGGGGAAGTTATTTTGAAATTTCGGCTTTAATGAAAAAGTATTTTAGACTCAAGATAGCCAAAAGACAAAAGGCATTTATCCAATAGTGTCAAAGTTGGGTTGGAGTGTCTGTCACGTGACTTACCCTCGTTCAAACCATAGCCCTCACACGTACATTAACCTAGGGACCAGAACTTAACCTTAACCCTAGATCTAAACCCTAATCCTGGATATCCTAGCTCCAACCATAGTTTTGAGTAATGCTTGTGTATGGCTTTCATCTGGTGATATCACAAGTCCCAGTCACGTGACCTTGATTTTTTCCCTTAATTAACTAAAGATACTGGTTGTTAGCCACTCGTTAATTTCAACTCGGAAACCATGCCAATCGGCAAATATCATCGATATTAGTATTTTTGCAAAGTATTGTCCAGATCTGAGTACAGGAAATTAGAACTAGAGGGGGAGGTTAGCTGGCATGAGCCCAGAAATGACCAACGTTGTAAGAAAGGACGAAATCAGAGTAAGAGGGGAAGTTATTTTGAAATTTCGGCTTCAATGAAAAAGTATTTTAGACTCAAGATAGCCAAAGGACAACAGGCATTTATCCAATAGTGTCAAAGTTGGGTGGGAGTGTCTGTCACGTGACTTACCCTCATCCAAATCATAGCCCTCACACGTACATCACCCTAGGGACCAGAACTTAACCTTAACCCTAGATCTAAACGCTAATCCTGGATATCCTAGCTCCAACCATAGTTTTGAGTAATGCTTGTGTATGGCTTTCATCTGGTGATGTCACAAGTCCCAGTGACGTGACCTAGATTTTTTCCCTTAATTAACTAAAGATACTGGTTGTCAGCCACTCGTTAATTTCAACTCGGAAACCATGCCAATCAGCAAATATCATCAATATTAGTATTTTTGCAAAGTATTGTAGAGATCAAAGGCCCCATTTCCTTTAAAGGGAAAAGGACCAAATGCTGATGATGATGATTGTAGAGATCTGAGTACAAGAAATTAGAACTAGAGGGGGAGGTTAGCTGTCATGAGCCCAAAAATGACCAACGGTGTAAGAAAGGATGAAATCAGAGTAAGAGGGGAAGTTATTTTGAAATTTCGGCTTCAATGAAAAAGTATTTTAGACTCAAGATAGCCAAGGGACAACAGGCATTTATCAATTAGTGTCAAAGTTGGGTGGGAGTGTCTTTCACGTGACTTATCCTCGTCCAAACCATAGCCTTCACACGTTTATCACCCTAGGGATTAGAACTTAACCTTAACCCTAGATCTAAACCCTAATCCTGGATATCCTAGCTCCGACCATAGTTTTGAGTAATGCTTGTGTATGGCTTTCATCTGGTGATGTCACAAGTCCCAGTCACGTGACCTAGATTTTTTCCCTTAATTAACTAAAGATACTGGTTGTCAGCCACTCGTTAATTTCAACTCGGAAACCATGCCAATCGCCAAATATCATCGATATTAGTATTTTTGCAAAGTATTGTCGAGATCTGAGAACAAGAAATTAGAACTAGATGGGGAGGTTAGCTGGCATGAGCCCAAAAATGACCAACGTTGTAAGAAAGGACGAAATCAGAGTAAGAGGGGAAGTTATTTTGAAATTTCGGCTTAAATGAAAAAGTATTTTAGACTCAAGATAGCCAAAAGACAAAAGGCATTTATCCAATAGTGTCAAAGTTGGGTTGGAGTGTCTGTCACGTGACTTACCCTCGTTCAAACCATAGCCGTCACACGTACATTAACCTAGGGACCAGAACTTAACCTTAACCCTAGATCTAAACCCTAATCCTGGATATCCTAGCTCCAACCATAGTTTTGAGTAATGCTTGTGTATGGCTTTCATCTGGTGATGTCACAAGTCCCAGTGACGTGACCTAGATTTTTTCCCTTAATTAACTAAAGATACTGGTTGTCAGCCACTCGTTAATTTCAACTCGGAAACCATGCCAATCGGCAAATATCATCGATATTAGTATTTTTGCAAAGTATTGTAGAGATCTGAGTACAGGAAATAAGAAATAGAAGGGGAGGTTAGCTGGCATGAGCCCAAAAATGACCAACGTTGTAAGAAAGGACGAAATCACAGTAAGAGGGGAAGTTATTTTAAAATTTTGGCTTCAATGAAAAAGTATTTTAGACTCAAGATAGCCAAAGGACAACAGGCATTTATCCAATAGTGTCAAAGTTGGGTGGGAGTGACTGTCACGTGACTGACCCTCGTCCAAACCATAGTTCTCACACGTACATCACCCTAGGGACCAGAACTTAACCTTAACCCTAGATCTAAACGCTAATCCTGGGTATCCTAGCTTCAACCATAGTTTTGAGTAATGCTTGTGTATGGCTTTCATCTGGTGATGTCACAAGTCCCAGTGACGTGACCTAGATTTTTTCCCTTAATTAACTAAAGATACTGGTTGTCAGCCACTCGTTAATTTCAACTCGGAAACCATGCCAATCGGCAAATATCATCAATATTAGTATTTTTGCAAAGTATTGTAGAGATCTGAGTACAGGAAATAAGAAATAGAAGGGGAGGTTAGCTGGCATGAGCCCAAAAATGACCAACGTTGTAAGAAAGGACGAAATCAGAGTAAGAGGGGAAGTTATTTTAAAATTTTGGCTTCAATGAAAAAGTATTTTAGACTCAAGATGGCCAAAGGACAACAGGCATTTATCCAATAGTGTCAAAGTTGGGTAGGAGTGTCTGTCACGTAACTTATCCTCGTCCAAACCATAGCCCTCACACGTTCATCACCGTAGGGACCAGAACTTAACCTTAACCCTAGATCTAAACCCTAATCCTGGATATCCTAGCTCCAACCATAGTTTTGAGTAATGCTTGTGTATGGCTTTCATCTGGTGATGTCACAAGTGCCCGTCACGTGACCTTGATTTTTTCCCTTAATTAACTAAAGATACTGGTTGTCAGCCACTCGTTAATTTCAACTCGGAAACCATGCCAATCGGCAAATATCATCGATATTAGTATTTTTGCAAAGTATTGTCGAGATCTGAGTACAGGAAATTAGAACTAGAGGGGGATGTTAGCTGGGATGAGCCCAAAAATGACCAACGTTGTAAGAAAGGACGAAGTCAGAGTAAGAGGGGAAGTTATTTTAAAATTTCGGCTTAAATGAAAAAGTATTTTAGACTCAAGATAGCCAAAGGACAACAGGCATTTATCCAATAGTGTCAAAGTTGGGTGGGAGTTTCTGTCACGTGACTTACCCTCGTCCAAACCATAGCCCTCACTCGTACATCACCCTAGGGACCAGAACTTAACCTTAACCCTAGATCTAAACCCTAATCCTGGATCTCCTAGCTCCAACCAGAGTTTTGAGTAATGCTTGTGTATGGCTTTCATCTGGTGATGTCACAAGTCCCAGTCACGTGACCTTGATTTTTTCCCTTAATTAACTAAAGATACTGGTTGTCAGCCACTTGTTAATTTCAACTCAAAAACCATGCCAATCGGCAAATATCGTCGATATTAGCATTTTTGCAAAGTATTGTAGAGATCTGAGTACAGGAAATTACAACTAGAGGGGGAGGTTAGCTGGCATGAGCCAAAAAATGACCAAGGTTGTAAGAAAGGACGAAATCAGAGTAAGAGGAGAAGTTATTTTCAAATTTCGGCTTCAATGAAAAAGTATTTTAGACTCAAGATAGCTAAAGGACAACAGGTATTTATCCAATAGTGTCAAAGTTGGGTGGGAGTGTCTGTCACGTGACTTACCCTCGTCCAAACCACAGTCCTCACACGTACATCACCCTAGGGACCAGAACTTAACCTTAACCCTAGATCTAAACCCTAATTCTGGATATCCTGGCTCCAACCATAGTTTCGAGTAATGCTTGTGTATGGCTTTCATCTGGTGATGTCACAAGTCTGAGTCACGTGACCTTGATTTTTTCCCTTAATTAACTAAAGATACTGGTTGTCAGCCACTTGTTAATTTCAACTCAAAAACCATGCCAATCGGCAAATATCGTCGATATTAGCATTTTTGCAAAGTATTGTAGAGATCTGAGTACAGGAAATTACAACTAGAGGGGGAGGTTAGCTGGCATGAGCCAAAAAATGACCAAGGTTGTAAAAAAGGACGAAATCAGAGTAAGAGGAGAAGTGATTTTGAAATTTCGGCTTCAATGAAAAAGTATTTTAGACTCAAGATAGCTAAAGGAGAACAGGTATTTATCCAATAGTGTCAAAGTTGGGTAGGAAGGTCTGTCACGTGACTTACCCTCGTCCAAACCACAGTCCTCACACGTACATCACCCTAGGGACCAGAACTTAACCTTAACCCTAGATCTAAACGCTAATCCTGGATATCCTAGCTCCAACCATAGTTTTGAGTAATGCTTGTGTATGGCTTTCATCTGGTGGTGTCACAAGTCCCAGTCACGTGACCTTAATCTTTTTCACTTAATTAACTAAAGATACTGGTTGTTAGCCACTCGTTAATTTCAACTCGGAAACCATGCCAATCGGCAAATATCATCGATATTAGTACTTTTGCAAAGTATTGTCGAGATCTGAGTACAGGAAATTAGAACTAGACGGGGAGGTTAGCTGGCATGAGCCCAAAAATGACCAACGTTGTAAGAAAGGACGAAATCAGAGTAAGAGGGGAAGTTATTTTGAAATTTCGGCTTCAATGAAAAAGTATTTTAGACTCAAGATAGCCAAAGGACAACAGGCATTTATCCAATAGTGTCAAAGTTGGGTGGGAGTGTCTGTCACGTGACTTACCCTCGTCCAAACCATAGCCCTCACACGTACATTAACCTAGGGACCAGAACTTAACCTTAACCCTAGATGTAAACCCTAATCCTGGATATCCTAGCTCCAACCATAGTTTTGAGTAATGCTTGTGTATGGCTTTCATCTGGTGATGTCACAAGTCCCAGTCACGTGACCTAGATTTTTTCCCTTAATTAACTAAAGATACTGGTTGTCAGCCACTCGTTAATTTCAACTCGGAAACCATGCCAATCGGCAAATATCATCGATATTAGTATTTTTGCAAAGTTTTGTCGAGATCTGAGTACAGGAAATTAGAACTAGAGGGGGAGGTTAGCTGGCATGAGCCCAAAAATGACCAACGTTGTAAGAAAGGACGAAATCAGAGTAAGAGGGGAAGTTATTTTGAAATTTCGGCTTCAATGAAAAAGTATTTTAGACTCAAGATAGCCATAGGACAACAGTCATTTATCCAATAGTGTCAAAGTTGGGTGGGAGTGTCTGTCACGTAACTTATCCTCGTCCAAACCATAGCCCTCACACGTTCATCACCCTAGGGACAAGAACTTAACCTTAACCCTAGATCTAAACGCTAATCCTGGATATCCTAGCTCCAACCATAGTTTTGAGTAATGCTTGTGTATGGCTTTCATCTGGTGATGTCACAAGTCCCAGTCACGTGACCTTGAGTTTTTCCCTTAATTAACTAAAGATACTGGTTGTCAGCCACTCGTTAATTTCAACTCGGCAATCATGCCAATCGGCAAATATCATCGATATTAGTATTTTTGCAAAGTATTGTAGAGATCTGAGTACAGGAAATTAGAAATAGAGGGAGAGGTTAGCTGGCATAAGCCCAAAAATGACCAACGTTGTAAGAAAGGACGACATCAGAGTAAGAGGGTAAGTTATTTTCAAATTTTGGCCTTAATGAAAAAGTATTTTAGACTCAAGATAGCCAAAGGACAACAGGCATTTATCCAATAGTGTCAAAGTTGGGTGGGAGTGTCTGTCACGTAACTTATCCTCGTCCAAACCATAGCCCTCACACGTTCATCACCGTAGGGACCAGAACTTAACCTTAACCCTAGATCTAAACCCTAATCCTGGATATCCTTGCTCCAACCATAGTTTTGAGTAATGCTTGTGTATGGCGTTCATCTGGTGATGTCACAAGTGCCAGTCACGTGACCTTGATTTTTTCCCTTAATTAACTAAAGATACTGGTTGTCAGCCACTCGTTAATTTCAACTCGGAAACCATGCCAATCGGCAAATATCATCGATATTAGTATTTTTGCAAAGTATTGTCGAGATCTGAGTACAGGAAATTAGAACTAGAGGGGGATGTTAGCTGGGATGAGCCCAAAAATGACCAACGTTGGAAGAAAGGACGAAATCAGAGTAAGAGGGGAAGTTATTTTGAAATTTCGGCTTAAATGAAAAAGTATTTTAGACTCAAGATAGCCAAAGGACAACAGGCATTTATCCAATAGTGTCAAAGTTGGGTGGGAGTTTCTGTCACGTGACTTACCCTCGTCCAAACCATAGCCCTCACTCGTACATCAGCCTAGAGACGAGAACTTAACGTTAACCCTAGATCTAAACGTTAATCCTTGATATCCTAGCTCCAACCATAGTTTTGAGTAATGCTTGTGTATGGCTTTCATCTGGTGATGTCACAAGTCCCAGTCACGTGACCTTGATTTTTTTCCTTAATTAACTAAAGATACTGGTTGTCAGCCACTCGTTAATTTCAACTCAGAAACCATGCCAATCGGCAAATATCATCGATATTAGTATTTTTGCAAAGTATTGTCGAGATCTGAGTACAGGAAATTAGAACTAGAGGGTGAGGTTAGCTGGCATGAGCCCAAAAATGACCAACGTTGTAAGAAAGGACGAAATCAGAGTAAGAGGGGAAGGTATTTTGAAATTTTGGCTTAAATGAAAAAGTATTTTAGGCTCAAGATAGCCAAAGGACAACAGGCATTTATCCAATAGTGTCAAAGTTGGGTGGGAGTTTCTGTCACGTGACTTACCCTCGTCCAAACCATAGCCCTCACTCGTACATCACCCTAGGGACCAGAACTTAACCTTAACCCTAGATCTAAACCCTAATCCTGGATCTCCTAGCTCCAACCATAGTTTTGAGTAATGCTTGTGTATGGCTTTCATCTGGTGATGTCACAAGTCCGAGTCACGTGACCTTGATTTTTTCCCTTAATTAACTAAAGATACTGGTTGTCAGCCACTCGTTAATTTCAACTCGCAAACCATGCCAATCGCCAAATATCATCGATATTAGTATTTTTGCAAAGTATTGTCGAGATCTGAGAACAAGAAATTAGAACTAGATGGGGAGGTTAGCTGGCATGAGCCCAAAAATGACCAACGTTGTAAGAAAGGACGAAATCAGAGTAAGAGGGGAAGTTATTTTGAAATTTCGGCTTAAATGAAAAAGTATTTTAGACTCAAGATAGCCAAAACGCAAAAGGCATTTATCCAATAGTGTCAAAGTTGGGTTGGAGTGTCTGTCACGTGACTTACCCTCGTTCAAACCATAGCCGTCACACGTACATTAACCTAGGGACCAGAACTTAACCTTAACCCTAGATCTAAACCCTAATCCTGGATATCCTTGCTCCAACCATAGTTTTGAGTAATGCTTGTGTATGGCTTTCATCTGGTGATGTCACAAGTCCCAGTGACGTGACCTAGATTTTTTCCCTTAATTAACTAAAGATACTGGTTGTCAGCCACTCGTTAATTTCAACTCGGAAACCATGCATATCGGCAAATATCATCGATATTAGTATTTTTGCAAAGTATTGTAGAGATCTGAGTACAGGAAATAAGAAATAGAAGGGGAGGTTAGCTGGCATGAGCCCAAAAATGACCAACGTTGTAAGAAAGGACGAAATCAGAGTAAGAGGGGAAGTTATTTTTAAATTTTGGCTTCAATGAAAAAGTATTTTAGACTCAAGATAGCCAAAGGACAACAGGCATTTATCCAATAGTGTCAAAGTTGGGTGGGAGTGTCTGTCACGTGACTGACCCTCGTCCAAACCATAGTTCTCACACGTACATCACCCTAGGGACCAGAACTTAACCTTAACCCTAGATCTAAACGCTAATCCTGGATATCCTTGCTCCAACCATAGTTTTGAGTAATGCTTGTGTATGGCTTTCATCTGGTGGTGTCACAAGTCCCAGTCACGTGACCTTAATCTTTTTCACTTAATTAACTAAAGATACTGGTTGTTAGCCACTCGTTAATTTCAACTCGGAAACCATGCCAATCGGCAAATATCATCGATATTAGTACTTTTGCAAAGTATTGTCGAGATCTGAGTACAGGAAATTAGAACTAGACGGGGAGGTTAGCTGGCATGAGCCCAAAAATGACCAACGTTGTAAGAAAGGACGAAATCAGAGTAAGAGGGGAAGTTATTTTAAAATTTCGGCTTCAATGAAAAAGTATTTTAGACTTAAGGTAGCCAAAGGACAACAGGCATTTATCCAATAGTGTCAAAGTTGGATGGGAGTGTCTGTCACGTGACTACCCTCGTCCAAACCATAGCCTTCACACGTACATTAACCTAGGGACCAGAACTTAACGTTAACCCTAGATCTAAACCCTAATCCTGGATATCCTAGCTCCAACCATAGTTTTGAGTAATGCTTGTGTATGGCTTTCATCTGGTGATGTCACAACTCCCATTCAAGTGACCTAGATTTTTTCCCTTAATTAACTAAAGATACTGGTTGTTAGCCACTCGTTAATTTCAACTCGGAAACCATGCCAATCGGCAAATATCATCGATATTAGTACTTTTGCAAAGTATTGTCGAGATCTGAGTACAGGAAATTAGAACTAGAGGGGGAGGTTAGCTGGCATGAGCCCAAAAATGACCAACGTTGTAAGAAAGGACCAAATCAGAGTAAGAGGGGAAGTTATTTAGGAATTTCGGCTTCAATGAAAAAGTATTTTAGACTCAAGATAGCCAAAGGACAACAGGCATTTATCCAATAGTGTCAAAGTTGGATGGGAGTGTCTGTCACGTGACTGACCGTCGTCCAAACCATAGTTCTCACACGTACATCACCCTAGGGACCAGAACTTAACCTTAACCCTAGATCTAAACGCTAATCCTGGATATCTTACCTTCAACCATAGTTTTGAGTAATGCTTGTGTATGGCTTTCATCTGGTGATGTCACAAGTCCCAGTCACGTGACCTTAATTTTTTTCACTTAATTAACTAAAGATACTGGTTGTCAGCCAATCGTTAATTTCAACTCGGAAACCATGCCAATCGGCAAATGTCATCGATATTAGTACTTTTGCAAAGTATTGTCGAGATCTGAGTACAGGAAATTTGAACTAGAGGGGGAGGTTAGCTGGCATCAGCCCAAAAATGACCAACGTTGTAAGAAAGGACGAAATCAGAGTAAGAGGGGAAGTTATTTTGAAATTTCGGCTTCAATGAAAAAGTATTTTTGACTCAAGATAGCCAAAGGACAACAGGCATTTATCCAATAGTGTCAAAGTTGGGTGGGAGTGTCTGTCACGTGACTTACCCTCGTCCAAACCATAGCCCTCACACGTACATTAACCTAGGGACCAGAACTTAACCTTAACGCTAGATGTAAACCCTAATCCTGGATATCCTAGCTCCAACCATAGTTTTGAGTAATGCTTGTGTATGGCTTTCATCTGGTGATGTCACAAGTCCCAGTCACGTGACCTAGATTTTTACCCTTAATTAACTAAAGATACTGGTTGTCAGCCACTCGTTAATTTCAACTCGGAAACCATGCCAATCGGCAAATATCATCGATATTAGTATTTTTGCAAAGTATTGTAGAGATCTGAGTACAGGAAATTAGAAATAGAGGGGGAGGTTAGCTGGCATGAGCCCAAAAATGACCAACGGTGTAAGAAAGGATGAAATCAGAGTAAGAGGGGAAGTTATTTCGAGATTTTGGCTTCAATGAAAAAAAAGTATTTTAGACTCAAGATAGCCAAAGGACAACAGGCATTTATCCAATAGTGGAAAAGTTGGGTGGGAGTGTCTGTCACGTGACTTATCCTCGTCCAAACCATAGCCCTCACACGTTCATCACCCTAGGGACCAGAACTTAACCTTAACCCTAGATCTAAACCCTAATCCTGGATATCCTAGCTCCAACCATAGTTTTGAGTAATGCTTGTGTATGGCTTTTTTCTGGTGATGTCACAAGTCCATGTCACGTGACCTTGATTTTTTCCCTTAATTAACTAAACATACTGGTTGTCAGCAAACTCGTTAATTTCAACTCGGAAACCATGCCAATCGGCAAATATCATCGATATTAGTATTTTTGCAAAGTATTGTCGAGATCTGAGAACAAGAAATTAGAACTAGATGGGGAGGTTAGCTGGCATGAGCCCAAAAATGACCAACGTTGTAAGAAAGGACGAAATCAGAGTAAGAGGGGAAGTTATTTTGAAATTTCGGCTTAAATGAAAAAGTATTTTAGACTCAAGATAGCCAAAAGAGAAAAGGCATTTATCCAATAGTGTCAAAGTTGGGTTGGAGTGTCTGTCACGTGACTGACCCTCGTCCAAACCATAGTTCTCACACGTACATCACCCTAGGGACCAGAACTTAACCTTAACCCTAGATCTAAACCCTAATCCTGGATCTCCTAGCTCCAACCAGAGTTTTGAGTAATGCTTGTGTATGGCTTTCATCTGGTGATGTCACAAGTCCCAGTCACGTGACCTTGATTTTTTCCCTTAATTAACTAAAGATACTGGTTGTCAGCCACTTGTTAATTTCAACTCAAAAACCATGCCAATCGGCAAATATCGTCGATATTAGCATTTTTGCAAAGTATTGTAGAGATCTGAGTACAGGAAATTACAACTAGAGGGGGAGGTTAGCTGGCATGAGCCAAAAAATGACCAAGGTTGTAAGAAAGGACGAAATCAGAGTAAGAGGAGAAGTTATTTTGAAATTTCGGCTTCAATGAAAAAGTATTTTAGACTCAAGATAGCTAAAGGACAACAGGTATTTATCCAATAGTGTCAAAGTTGGGTGGGAGTGTCTGTCACGTCACTTACCCTCGTCCAAACCACAGTCCTCACACGTACATCACCCTAGGGACCAGAACTTAACCTTAACCCTAGATCTAAACCCTAATTCTGGATATCCTGGCTCCAACCATAGTTTCGAGTAATGCTTGTGTCTGGCTTTCATCTGGTGATGTCACAAGTCTCAGTCACGTGACCTTGATTTTTTCCCTTAATTAACTAAAGATACTGGTTGTCAGCCACTTGTTAATTTCAACTCAAAAACCATGCCAATCGGCAAATATCGTCGATATTAGCATTTTTGCAAAGTATTGTAGAGATCTGAGTACAGGAAATTACAACTAGAAGGGGAGGTTAGCTGGCATGAGCCAAAAAATGACCAAGGTTGTAAGAAAGGACGAAATCAGAGTAAGAGGGGAAGTTATTTTGAAATTTCGGCTTCAATGAAAAAGTATTTTAGACTCAAGATAGCTAAAGGAGAACAGGTATTTATCCAATAGTGTCAAAGTTGGGTAGGAAGGTCTGTCACGTGACTTACCCTCGTCCAAACCACAGTCCTCACACGTACATCACCCTAGGGACCAGAACTTAACCTTAACCCTAGATCTAAACGCTAATCCTGGATATCCTAGCTCCAACCATAGTTTTGAGTAATGCTTGTGTATGGCTTTCATCTGGTGGTGTCACAAGTCCCAGTCACGTGACCTTAATCTTTTTCACTTAATTAACTAAAGATACTGGTTGTTAGCCACTCGTTAATTTCAACTCGGAAACCATGCCAATCGGCAAATATCATCGATATTAGTACTTTTGCAAAGTATTGTCGAGATCTGAGTACAGGAAATTAGAACTAGACGGGGAGGTTAGCTGGCATGAGCCCAAAAATGACCAACGTTGTAAGAAAGGACGAAATCAGAGTAAGAGGGGAAGTTATTTTAAAATTTCGGCTTCAATGAAAAAGTATTTTAGACTCAAGGTAGCCAAAGGACAACAGGCATTTATCCAATAGTGTCAAAGTTGGGTGGGAGTGTCTGTCACGTGACTTACCCTCGTCCAAACCATAGCCCTCACTCGTACATCACCCTAGGGACCAGAACTTAACCTTAACCCTAGATCTAAACCCTAATCCTGGATATCCTAGCTCCAACCATAGTTTTGAGTAATACTTGTGTATGGCTTTCATCTGGTGATGTCACAAGTCCCAGTCACGTGACCTTGATTTTTTCCCTTAATTAACTAAAGATACTGGTTGTCAGCCACTCGTTAATTTCAACTCGGCAATCATGCCAATCGGCAAATATCATCGATATTACTATTTTCGCAAAGTATTGTAGAGATCTGAGTACAGGAAATTAGAAATAGAGGGAGAGGTTAGCTGGCATAAGCCCAAAAATGACCAACGTTGTAAGAAAGGACGAAATCAGACTAAGAGGGGAAGTTATTTTAAAATTTCGGCTTCAATGAAAAAGTATTTTAGACTCAAGATGGCCAAAGGACAACAGGCATTTATCCAATAGTGTCAATGTTGGGTGGGAGTGTCTGTCACGTAACTTATCCTCGTCCAAACCATAGCCCTCACACGTTCATCACCCTAGGGACCAGGACTTAACCTTAACCCCAGATCTAAACCTTAATCCTGGATATCTTAGCTCCAACCATAGTTTTGAGTAATGCTTGTGTATGGCTTTCATCTGGTGATGTCACAAGTCCCAGTCACGTGACCTTGATTTTTTCCCTTAATTAACTAAAGATACTGGTTGTCAGCCACTCGTTAATTTCAACTCGGAAACCATGCCAATCGGCAACTATCATCGACATTAGTATTTTTGCAAAGTATTGTCGAGATCTGAGTACAGGAAATTAGAACTAGAGGGGGAGGTTAGCTGGCATGAGCCCAAAAATGACCAACGTTGTAAGAAAGGACGAAATCAGAGTAAGAAGGGAAGTTATTTTGAAATTTCGAGATCAATGAAAAAGTATTTTAGACTCAAGATAGCCAAAGGACAACAGGCATTTATCCAATAGTGTCAAAGTTGGGTGGGAGTGTCTTTCACGTGACTTACCCTCATCCAAACCATAGCCCTCACACGTACATCACCCTAGGGACCAGAACTTAACCTTAACCCTAGATCTAAACCTTAATCCTGGATATCCTAGCTCCAACCATAGTTTTGAGTAATGCTTGTGTATGGCTTTCATCTGGTGATGTCACAAGTCCGAGTCACGTGACCTAGATTTTTTCCCTTAATTAACTAAAGATACTTGTGGTCAGCCACTCGTTAATTTCAACTCGGAAACCATGCCAATCGGCAAATATTATCAATATTAGTATTTTTGCAAAGTATTGTAGAGATCTGAGTACAGGAAATTAGAAATAGAGGGGGAGGTTAGCTGGGATGAGCCCAAAAATGACCAACGTTGTAAGAAAGGATGAAATCAGAGTAAGAGGGGAAGTTATTTTGAAATTTCGGCTTCAATGAAAAAGTATTTTAGACTCAAGATAGCCAAAGGACAACAGGCATTTATCCAATAGTGTCAAAGTTGGGTGGGAGTGTCTGTCACGTGACTTACCCTCGTCCAAACCATAGCCCTCACTCGTACATCACCCTAGGGACCAGAACTTAACCTTAACCCTAGAACTAAACCGTAATCCTGGATATCCTAGCTCCAACCATAGTTTTGAGTAATGCTTGTAATGGCTTTCATCTGGTGATGTCACAAGTGCCAGTCACGTGACCTAGATTTTTTCCCTTAATTAACTAAAGATACTGGTTGTCAGCCACTCGTTAATTTCAACTCGGAAACCATGCCAATCAGCAAATATCATCAATATTAGTATTTTTGCAAAGTGTTGTAGAGATCAAAGGCCCCATTTCCCTTAAAGGGAAAAGGACCAAATGCTGATGATGATGATTGTAGAGATCTGAGTACAGGAAATTAGAACTAGAGGGGAAGGTTAGCTGGCATGAGCCCAAAAATGACCAACGGTGTAAGAAAGGATGAAATCAGAGTAAGAGGGGAAGTTATTTTGAAATTTCGGCTTCAATGAAAAAGTATTTTAGACTCAAGATAGCCAAGGGACAACAGGCATTTATCCAATAGTGTCAAAGTTGGGTGGGAGTGTCTGTCACGTGACTTATCCTCGTCCAAACCAAAGCCCTCACACGTTCATCACCCTAGGGACCAGAACTTAACCTTCACCCTAGAACTAAACCGTAATCCTGGATATCCTAGCTCCAACCATAGTTTTGAGTAATGCTTGTGTATGGCTTTCATCTGGTGATGTCACAAGTCCCAGTCACGTGACCTAGATTTTTTCCCTTAATTAACTAAAGATACTGGTTGTCAGCCACTCGTTAATTTCAACTCGGAAACCATGCCAATCAGCAAATATCATTAATATTAGTATTTTTGCAAACTATTGTAGAGATCAAAGGCCCCATTTCCCTTAAAGGGAAAAGGACCAAATGCTGATGATGATGATTGTCGAGATCTGAGAACAAGAAATTAGAACTAGAGGAGAAGGTTAGCTGGCATGAGCCCAAAAATGACAAACATTGTAAGAAAGGACGAAATCAGAGTAAGAGGGGAAGTTATTTTGAAATTTCGGCTTTAATGAAAAAGTATTTTAGACTCAAGATAGCCAAAAGACAAAAGGCATTTATCCAATAGTGTCAAAGTTGGGTTGGAGTGTCTGTCACGTGACTTACCCTCGTTCAAACCATAGCCCTCACACGTACATTAACCTAGGGACCAGAACTTAACCTTAACCCTAGATCTAAACCCTAATCCTGGATATCCTAGCTCCAACCATAGTTTTGAGTAATGCTTGTGTATGGCTTTCATCTGGTGATATCACAAGTCCCAGTCACGTGACCTTGATTTTTTCCCTTAATTAACTAAAGATACTGGTTGTTAGCCACTCGTTAATTTCAACTCGGAAACCATGCCAATCGGCAAATATCATCGATATTAGTATTTTTGCAAAGTATTGTCCAGATCTGAGTACAGGAAATTAGAACTAGAGGGGGAGGTTAGCTGGCATGAGCCCAGAAATGACCAACGTTGTAAGAAAGGACGAAATCAGAGTAAGAGGGGAAGTTATTTTGAAATTTCGGCTTCAATGAAAAAGTATTTTAGACTCAAGATAGCCAAAGGACAACAGGCATTTATCCAATAGTGTCAAAGTTGGGTGGGAGTGTCTGTCACGTGACTTACCCTCATCCAAATCATAGCCCTCACACGTACATCACCCTAGGGACCAGAACTTAACCTTAACCCTAGATCTAAACGCTAATCCTGGATATCCTAGCTCCAACCATAGTTTTGAGTAATGCTTGTGTATGGCTTTCATCTGGTGATGTCACAAGTCCCAGTGACGTGACCTAGATTTTTTCCCTTAATTAACTAAAGATACTGGTTGTCAGCCACTCGTTAATTTCAACTCGGAAACCATGCCAATCAGCAAATATCATCAATATTAGTATTTTTGCAAAGTATTGTAGAGATCAAAGGCCCCATTTCCTTTAAAGGGAAAAGGACCAAATGCTGATGATGATGATTGTAGAGATCTGAGTACAAGAAATTAGAACTAGAGGGGGAGGTTAGCTGTCATGAGCCCAAAAATGACCAACGGTGTAAGAAAGGATGAAATCAGAGTAAGAGGGGAAGTTATTTTGAAATTTCGGCTTCAATGAAAAAGTATTTTAGACTCAAGATAGCCAAGGGACAACAGGCATTTATCAATTAGTGTCAAAGTTGGGTGGGAGTGTCTTTCACGTGACTTATCCTCGTCCAAACCATAGCCTTCACACGTTTATCACCCTAGGGATTAGAACTTAACCTTAACCCTAGATCTAAACCCTAATCCTGGATATCCTAGCTCCGACCATAGTTTTGAGTAATGCTTGTGTATGGCTTTCATCTGGTGATGTCACAAGTCCCAGTCACGTGACCTAGATTTTTTCCCTTAATTAACTAAAGATACTGGTTGTCAGCCACTCGTTAATTTCAACTCGGAAACCATGCCAATCGCCAAATATCATCGATATTAGTATTTTTGCAAAGTATTGTCGAGATCTGAGAACAAGAAATTAGAACTAGATGGGGAGGTTAGCTGGCATGAGCCCAAAAATGACCAACGTTGTAAGAAAGGACGAAATCAGAGTAAGAGGGGAAGTTATTTTGAAATTTCGGCTTAAATGAAAAAGTATTTTAGACTCAAGATAGCCAAAAGACAAAAGGCATTTATCCAATAGTGTCAAAGTTGGGTTGGAGTGTCTGTCACGTGACTTACCCTCGTTCAAACCATAGCCGTCACACGTACATTAACCTAGGGACCAGAACTTAACCTTAACCCTAGATCTAAACGCTAATCCTGGGTATCCTAGCTTCAACCATAGTTTTGAGTAATGCTTGTGTATGGCTTTCATCTGGTGATGTCACAAGTCCCAGTGACGTGACCTAGATTTTTTCCCTTAATTAACTAAAGATACTGGTTGTCAGCCACTCGTTAATTTCAACTCGGAAACCATGCCAATCGGCAAATATCATCAATATTAGTATTTTTGCAAAGTATTGTAGAGATCTGAGTACAGGAAATAAGAAATAGAAGGGGAGGTTAGCTGGCATGAGCCCAAAAATGACCAACGTTGTAAGAAAGGACGAAATCAGAGTAAGAGGGGAAGTTATTTTAAAATTTTGGCTTCAATGAAAAAGTATTTTAGACTCAAGATGGCCAAAGGACAACAGGCATTTATCCAATAGTGTCAAAGTTGGGTAGGAGTGTCTGTCACGTAACTTATCCTCGTCCAAACCATAGCCCTCACACGTTCATCACCGTAGGGACCAGAACTTAACCTTAACCCTAGATCTAAACCCTAATCCTGGATATCCTAGCTCCAACCATAGTTTTGAGTAATGCTTGTGTATGGCTTTCATCTGGTGATGTCACAAGTGCCCGTCACGTGACCTTGATTTTTTCCCTTAATTAACTAAAGATACTGGTTGTCAGCCACTCGTTAATTTCAACTCGGAAACCATGCCAATCGGCAAATATCATCGATATTAGTATTTTTGCAAAGTATTGTCGAGATCTGAGTACAGGAAATTAGAACTAGAGGGGGATGTTAGCTGGGATGAGCCCAAAAATGACCAACGTTGTAAGAAAGGACGAAGTCAGAGTAAGAGGAGAAGTTATTTTAAAATTTCGGCTTAAATGAAAAAGTATTTTAGACTCAAGATAGCCAAAGGACAACAGGCATTTATCCAATAGTGTCAAAGTTGGGTGGGAGTTTCTGTCACGTGACTTACCCTCGTCCAAACCATAGCCCTCACTCGTACATCACCCTAGGGACCAGAACTTAACCTTAACCCTAGATCTAAACCCTAATCCTGGATCTCCTAGCTCCAACCAGAGTTTTGAGTAATGCTTGTGTATGGCTTTCATCTGGTGATGTCACAAGTCCCAGTCACGTGACCTTGATTTTTTCCCTTAATTAACTAAAGATACTGGTTGTCAGCCACTTGTTAATTTCAACTCAAAAACCATGCCAATCGGCAAATATCGTCGATATTAGCATTTTTGCAAAGTATTGTAGAGATCTGAGTACAGGAAATTACAACTAGAGGGGGAGGTTAGCTGGCATGAGCCAAAAAATGACCAAGGTTGTAAGAAAGGACGAAATCAGAGTAAGAGGAGAAGTTATTTTCAAATTTCGGCTTCAATGAAAAAGTATTTTAGACTCAAGATAGCTAAAGGACAACAGGTATTTATCCAATAGTGTCAAAGTTGGGTGGGAGTTTCTGTCACGTGACTTACCCTCGTCCAAACCACAGCCCTCACTCGTACATCACCCTAGGGACCAGAACTTAACCTTAACCCTAGATCTAAACCCTAATCCTGGATCTCCTGGCTCCAACCAGAGTTTTGAGTAATGCTTGTGTATGGCTTTCATCTGGTGATGTCACAAGTCCCAGTCACGTGACCTTGATTTTTTCCCTTAATTAACTAAAGATACTGGTTGTCAGCCACTTGTTAATTTCAACTCAAAAACCATGCCAATCGGCAAATATCGTCGATATTAGCATTTTTGCAAAGTATTGTCGAGATCTGAGTACAGGAAATTACAACTAGAGGGGGAGGTTAGCTGGCATGAGCCAAAAAATGACCAAGGTTGTAAGAAAGGACGAAATCAGAGTAAGAGGAGAAGTTATTTTGAAATTTCGGCTTCAATGAAAAAGTATTTTAGACTCAAGATAGCTAAAGGACAACAGGTATTTATCCAATAGTGTCAAAGTTGGGTGGGAGTGTCTGTCACGTGACTTACCCTCGTCCAAACCACAGTCCTCACACGTACATCACCCTAGGGACCAGAACTTAACCTTAACCCTAGATCTAAACCCTAATTCTGGATATCCTGGCTCCAACCATAGTTTCGAGTAATGCTTGTGTATGGCTTTCATCTGGTGATGTCACAAGTCTCAGTCACGTGACCTTGATTTTTTCCCTTAATTAACTAAAGATACTGGTTGTCAGCCACTTGTTAATTTCAACTCAAAAACCATGCCAATCGGCAAATATCGTCGATATTAGCATTTTTGCAAAGTATTGTAGAGATCTGAGTACAGGAAATTACAACTAGAGGGGGAGGTTAGCTGGCATGAGCCAAAAAATGACCAAGGTTGTAAGAAAGGACGAAATCAGAGTAAGAGGAGAAGTGATTTTGAAATTTCGGCTTCAATGAAAAAGTATTTTAGACTCAAGATAGCTAAAGGAGAACAGGTATTTATCCAATAGTGTCGAAGTTGGGTAGGAAGGTCTGTCACGTGACTTACCCTCGTCCAAACCACAGTCCTCACACGTACATCACCCTAGGGACCAGAACTTAACCTTAACCCTAGATCTAAACGCTAATCCTGGATATCCTAGCTCCAACCATAGTTTTGAGTAATGCTTGTGTATGGCTTTCATCTGGTGGTGTCACAAGTCCCAGTCACGTGACCTTAATCTTTTTCACTTAATTAACTAAAGATACTGGTTGTTAGCCACTCGTTAATTTCAACTCGGAAACCATGCCAATCGGCAAATATCATCGATATTAGTACTTTTGCAAAGTATTGTCGAGATCTTAGTACAGGAAATTAGAACTAGACGGGGAGGTTAGCTGGCATGAGCCCAAAAATGACCAACGTTGTAAGAAAGGACGAAATCAGAGTAAGAGGGGAAGTTATTTTAAAATTTCGGCTTCAATGAAAAAGTATTTTAGACTTAAGGTAGCCAAAGGACAACAGGCATTTATCCAATAGTGTCAAAGTTGGATGGGAGTGTCTGTCACGTGACTACCCTCGTCCAAACCATAGCCTTCACACGTACATTAACCTAGGGACCAGAACTTAACGTTAACCCTAGATCTAAACCCTAATCCTGGATATCCTAGCTCCAACCATAGTTTTGAGTAATGCTTGTGTATGGCTTTCATCTGGTGATGTCACAACTCCCATTCAAGTGACCTAGATTTTTTCCCTTAATTAACTAAAGATACTGGTTGTTAGCCACTCGTTAATTTCAACTCGGAAACTATGCCAATCGGCAAATATCATCGATATTAGTACTTTTGCAAAGTATTGTCGAGATCTGAGTACAGGAAATTAGAACTAGAGGGGGAGGTTAGCTGGCATGAGCCCAAAAATGACCAACGTTGTAAGAAAGGACCAAATCAGAGTAAGAGGGGAAGTTATTTAGGAATTTCGGCTTCAATGAAAAAGTATTTTAGACTCAAGATAGCCAAAGGACAACAGGCATTTATCCAATAGTGTCAAAGTTGGATGGGAGTGTCTGTCACGTGACTGACCCTCGTCCAAACCATAGTTCTCACACGTACATCACCCTAGGGACCAGAACTTAACCTTAACCCTAGATCTAAACGCTAATCCTGGATATCTTAGCTTCAACCATAGTTTTGAGTAATGCTTGTGTATGGCTTTCATCTGGTCATGTCACAAGTCCCAGTCACGTGACCTTAATTTTTTTCACTTAATTAACTAAAGATACTGGTTGTTAGCCAATCGTTAATTTCAACTCGGAAACCATGCCAATCGGCAAATGTCATCGATATTAGTACTTTTGCAAAGTATTGTCGAGATCTGAGTACAGGAAATTAGAACTAGAGCGGGAGGTTAGCTGGCATCAGCCCAAAAATGACCAACGTTGTAAGAAAGGACGAAATCAGAGTAAGAGGGGAAGTTATTTTGAAATTTCGGCTTCAATGAAAAAGTATTTTTGACTCAAGATAGCCAAAGGACAACAGGCATTTATCCAATAGTGTCAAAGTTGGGTGGGAGTGTCTGTCACGTGACTTACCCTCGTCCAAACCATAGCCCTCACACGTACATTAACCTAGGGACCAGAACTTAACCTTAACGCTAGATGTAAACCCTAATCCTGGATATCCTAGCTCCAACCATAGTTTTGAGTAATGCTTGTGTATGGCTTTCATCTGGTGATGTCACAAGTCCCAGTCACGTGACCTAGATTTTTACCCTTAATTAACTAAAGATACTGGTTGTCAGCCACTCGTTAATTTCAACTCGGAAACCATGCCAATCGGCAAATATCATCGATATTAGTATTTTTGCAAAGTATTGTAGAGATCTGAGTACAGGAAATTAGAAATAGAGGGGGAGGTTAGCTGGCATGAGCCCAAAAATGACCAACGGTTTAAGAAAGGATGAAATCAGAGTAAGAGGGGAAGTTATTTCGAAATTTTGGCTTCAATGAAAAAAAAGTATTTTAGACTCAAGATAGCCAAAGGACAACAGGCATTTATCCAATAGTGGAAAAGTTGGGTGGGAGTGTCTGTCACGTGACTTATCCTCGTCCAAACCATAGCCCTCACACGTTCATCACCCTAGGGACCAGAACTTAACCTTAACCCTAGATCTAAACCCTAATCCTGGATATCCTAGCTCCAACCATAGTTTTGAGTAATGCTTGTGTATGGCTTTTTTCTGGTGATGTCACAAGTCCATGTCACGTGACCTTGATTTTTTCCCTTAATTAACTAAACATACTGGTTGTCAGCAAACTCGTTAATTTCAACTCGGAAACCATACCAATCGGCAAATATCATCGATATTAGTATTTTTGCAAAGTTTTGTCGAGATCTGAGTACAGGAAATTAGAACTAGAGGGGGAGGTTAGCTGGCATGAGCCCAAAAATGACCAACGTTGTAAGAAAGGACGAAATCAGAGTAAGAGGGGAAGTTATTTTGAAATTTCGGCTTCAATGAAAAAGTATTTTAGACTCAAGATAGCCATAGGACAACAGGCATTTATCCAATAGTGTCAAAGTTGGGTGGGAGTGTCTGTCACGTAACTTATCCTCGTCCAAACCATAGCCCTCACACGTTCATCACCCTAGGGACCAGAACTTAACCTTAACCCTAGATCTAAACCCTAATCCTGGATATCCTAGCTCCAACCATACTTTTGAGTAATACTTGTGTATGGCTTTCATCTGGTGATGTCACAAGTGCCAGTCACGTGACCTTGACTTTTTCCCTTAATTAACTAAAGATACTGGTTGTCAGCCACTCGTTAATTTCAACTCGGCAATCATGCCAATCGGCAAATATCATCGATATTAGTATTTTTGCAAAGTATTGTCGAGATCTGAGTACAGGAAATTAGAAATAGAGGGAGCGGTTAGCTGGCATAAGCCCAAAAATGACCAACGTTGTAAGAAAGGACGACATCAGAGTAAGAGGGGAAGTTATTTTAAAATTTTGGCCTTAATGAAAAAGTATTTTAGACTCAAGATAGCCAAAGGACAACAGGCATTTATCCAATAGTGTCAAAGTTGGGTGGGAGTGTCTGTCACGTGACTGACCCTCGTCCAAACCATAGTTCTCACACGTACATCACCCTAGGGACCAGAACTTAACCTTAACCCTAGATCTAAACGCTAATCCTGGATATCCTAGCTTCAACCATAGTTTTGAGTAATGCTTGTGTATGGCTTTCATCTGGTGATGTCACAAGTCCCAGTGACGTGACCTAGATTTTTTCCCTTAATTAACTAAAGATACTGGTTGTCAGCCACTCGTTAATTTCAACCCGGAAACCATGCCAATCGGCAAATATCATCGATATTAGTATTTTTGCAAAGTATTGTAGAGATCTGAGTACAGGAAATAAGAAATAGAAGGGGAGGTTAGCTGGCATGAGCCCAAAAATGACCAACGTTGTAAGAAAGGACGACATCAGAGTAAGAGGGGAAGTTATTTTAAAATTTTGGCTTCAATGAAAAAGTATTTTAGACTCAAGATGGCCAAAGGACAACAGGCATTTATCCAATAGTGTCAAAGTTGGGTGGGAGTGTCTGTCACGTAACTTATCCTCGTCCAAACCATAGCCCTCACACGTTCATCACCGTAGGGACCAGAACTTAACCTTAACCCTAGATCTAAACCCTAATCCTGGATATCCTAGCTCCAACCATAGTTTTGAGTAATGCTTGTGTATGGCTTTCATCTGGTGATGTCACAAGTGCAAGTCACGTGACCTTGATTTTTTCCCTTAATTAACTAAAGATACTGGTTGTCAGCCACTCGTTAATTTCAACTCGGAAACCATGCCAATCGGCAAATATCATCGATATTAGTATTTTTGCAAAGTATTGTCGAGATCTGAGTACAGGAAATTAGAACTAGAGGGGGATGTTAGCTGGGATGAGCCCAAAAATGACCAACGTTGTAAGAAAGGACGAAATCAGAGTAAGAGGGGAAGTTATTTTGAAATTTCGGCTTAAATGAAAAAGTATTTTAGACTCAAGATAGCCAAAGGACAACAGGCATTTATCCAATAGTGTCAAAGTTGGGTGGGAGTTTCTGTCACGTGACTTACCCTCGTCCAAACCATAGCCCTCACTCGTACATCAGCCTAGAGACGAGAACTTAACGTTAACCCTAGATCTAAACGTTAATCCTGGATATCCTAGCTCCAACCATAGTTTTGAGTAATGCTTGTGTATGGCTTTCATCTGGTGATGTCACAAGTCCCAGTCACGTGACCTTGATTTTTTTCCTTAATTAACTAAAGATACTGGTTGTCAGCCACTCGTTAATTTCAACTCAGAAACCATGCCAATCGGCAAATATCATCGATATTAGTATTTTTGCAAAGTATTGTCGAGATCTGAGTACAGGAAATTAGAACTGGAGGGTGAGGTTAGCTGGCATGAGCCCAAAAATGACCAACGTTGTAAGAAAGGACGAAATCAGAGTAAGAGGGGAAGTTATTTTGAAATTTCGGCTTAAATGAAAAAGTATTTTAGGCTCAAGATAGCCAAAGGACAACAGGCATTTATCCAATAGTGTCAAAGTTGGGTGGGAGTGTCTGTCACGTGACTTACCCTCGTCCAAACCATAGCCCTCACTCATACATCACCCTAGGAACCAGAACTTAACCTTAACCCTAGATCTAAACCCTAATCCTGGATCTCCTAGCTCCAACCAGAGTTTTGAGTAATGCTTGTGTATGGCTTTCATCTGGTGATGTCACAAGTCCCAGTCACGTGACCTTGATTTTTTCCCTTAATTAACTAAAGATACTGGTTGTCAGCCACTTGTTAATTTCAACTCAAAAACCATGCCAATCGGCAAATATCGTCGATATTAGCATTTTTGCAAAGTATATTAGAGATCTGAGTACAGGAAATTACAACTAGAGGGGGAGGTTAGCTGGCATGAGCCAAAAAATGACCAAGGTTGTAAGAAAGGACGAAATCAGAGTAAGAGGAGAAGTTATTTTGAAATTTCGGCTTCAATGAAAAAGTATTTTAGACTCAAGATAGCTAAAGGACAACAGGTATTTATCCAATAGTGTCAAAGTTGGGTGGGAGTGTCTGTCACGTCACTTACCCTCGTCCAAACCACAGTCCTCACACGTACATCACCCTAGGGACCAGAACTTAACCTTAACCCTAGATCTAAACCCTAATTCTGGATATCCTGGCTCCAACCATAGTTTCGAGTAATGCTTGTGTATGGCTTTCATCTGGTGATGTCACAAGTCTCAGTCACGTGACCTTGATTTTTTCCCTTAATTAACTAAAGATACTGGTTGTCAGCCACTTGTTAATTTCAACTCAAAAACCATGCCAATCGGCAAATATCGTCGATATTAGCATTTTTGCAAAGTATTGTAGAGATCTGAGTACAGGAAATTACAACTAGAAGGGGAGGTTAGCTGGCATGAGCCAAAAAATGACCAAGGTTGTAAGAAAGGACGAAATCAGAGTAAGAGGGGAAGTTATTTTGAAATTTCGGCTTCAATGAAAAAGTATTTTAGACTCAAGATAGCTAAAGGAGAACAGGTATTTATCCAATAGTGTCAAAGTTGGGTAGGAAGGTCTGTCACGTGACTTACCCTCGTCCAAACCACAGTCCTCACACGTACATCACCCTAGGGACCAGAACTTAACCTTAACCCTAGATCTAAACGCTAATCCTGGATATCCTAGCTCCAACCATAGTTTTGAGTAATGCTTGTGTATGGCTTTCATCTGGTGGTGTCACAAGTCCCAGTCACGTGACCTTAATCTTTTTCACTTAATTAACTAAAGATACTGGTTGTTAGCCACTCGTTAATTTCAACTCGGAAACCATGCCAATCGGCAAATATCATCGATATTAGTACTTTTGCAAAGTATTGTCGAGATCTGAGTACAGGAAATTAGAACTAGACGGGGAGGTTAGCTGGCATGAGCCCAAAAATGACCAACGTTGTAAGAAAGGACGAAATCAGAGTAAGAGGGGAAGTTATTTTAAAATTTTGGCTTCAATGAAAAAGTATTTTAGACTCAAGATAGCCAAAGGACAACAGGCATTTATCCAATAGTGTCAAAGTTGGGTGGGAGTGTCTGTCACGTGACTGACCCTCGTCCAAACCATAGTTCTCACACGTACATCACCCTAGGGACCAGAACTTAACCTTAACCCTAGATCTAAACGCTAATCCTGGGTATCCTAGCTTCAACCATAGTTTTGAGTAATGCTTGTGTATGGCTTTCATCTGGTGATGTCACAAGTCCCAGTGACGTGACCTAGATTTTTTCCCTTAATTAACTAAAGATACTGGTTGTCAGCCACTCGTTAATTTCAACTCGGAAACCATGCCAATCGGCAAATATCATCAATATTAGTATTTTTGCAAAGTATTGTAGAGATCTGAGTACAGGAAATAAGAAATAAAAGGGGAGGTTAGCTGGCATGAGCCCAAAAATGACCAACGTTGTAAGAAAGGACGAAATCAGAGTAAGAGGGGAAGTTATTTTAAAATTTCGGCTTCAATGAAAAAGTATTTTAGACTCAAGGTAGCCAAAGGACAACAGGCATTTATCCAATAGTGTCAAAGTTGGGTGGGAGTGTCTGTCACGTGACTTACCCTCGTCCAAACCATAGCCCTCACTCGTACATCACCCTAGGGACCAGAACTTAACCTTAACCCTAGATCTAAACCCTAATCCTGGATATCCTAGCTCCAACCATAGTTTTGAGTAATACTTGTGTATGGCTTTCATCTGGTGATGTCACAAGTCCCAGTCACGTGACCTTGATTTTTTCCCTTAATTAACTAAAGATACTGGTTGTCAGCCACTCGTTAATTTCAACTCGGCAATCATGCCAATCGGCAAATATCATCGATATTAGTATTTTCGCAAAGTATTGTAGAGATCTGAGTACAGGAAATTAGAAATAGAGGGAGAGGTTAGCTGGCATAAGCCCAAAAATGACCAACGTTGTAAGAAAGGACGAAATCAGACTAAGAGGGGAAGTTATTTTAAAATTTCGGCTTCAATGAAAAAGTATTTTAGACTCAAGATGGCCAAAGGACAACAGGCATTTATCCAATAGTGTCAATGTTGGGTGGGAGTGTCTGTCACGTAACTTATCCTCGTCCAAACCATAGCCCTCACACGTTCATCACCCTAGGGACCAGGACTTAACCTTAACCCCAGATCTAAACCTTAATCCTGGATATCTTAGCTCCAACCATAGTTTTGAGTAATGCTTGTGTATGGCTTTCATCTGGTGATGTCACAAGTCCCAGTCACGTGACCTTGATTTTTTCCCTTAATTAACTAAAGATACTGGTTGTCAGCCACTCGTTAATTTCAACTCGGAAACCATGCCAATCGGCAACTATCATCGACATTAGTATTTTTGCAAAGTATTGTCGAGATCTGAGTACAGGAAATTAGAACTAGAGGGGGAGGTGAGCTGGCATGAGCCCAAAAATGACCAACGTTGTAAGAAAGGACGAAATCAGAGTAAGAGGGGAAGTTATTTTTAAATTTTGGCCTTAATGAAAAAGTATTTTAGACTCAAGATAGCCAAAGGACAACAGGCATTTATCCAATAGTTTCAAAGTTGGGTGGGAGTGTCTGTCACGTGACTTACCCTCGTCCAAACCATAGCCCTCACTCGTACATCACCCTAGGGACCAGAACTTAACCTTAACCCTAGATCTAAACCCTAATCCTGGATATCCTAGCTCCAACCATAGTTTTGAGTAATGCTTGTGTATGGCTTTCATCTGGTGATGTCACAAGTCCCAGTCACGTGACCTTGATTTTTTCCCTTAATTAACTAAAGATACTGGTTTTCAGCAACTCGTTAATTTAGACTCGGAAACCATGCCAATCGGCAAATATCATCGATATTAGTATTTTTGCAAAGTATTGTCGAGATCTGAGTACAGGAAATTAGAACTAGAGGGGGAGGTTAGCTGGCATGAGCCCAAAAATGACCAACGTTGTAAGAAAGGACGAAATCAGAGTAAGAAGGGAAGTTATTTTGAAATTTCGAGATCAATGAAAAAGTATTTTAGACTCAAGATAGCCAAAGGACAACAGGCATTTATCCAATAGTGTCAAAGTTGGGTGGGAGTGTCTTTCACGTGACTTACCCTCATCCAAACCATAGCCCTCACACGTACATCACCCTAGGGACCAGAACTTAACCTTAACCCTAGATCTAAACCTTAATCCTGGATATCCTAGCTCCAACCATAGTTTTGAGTAATGCTTGTGTATGGCTTTCATCTGGTGATGTCACAAGTCCGAGTCACGTGACCTAGATTTTTTCCCTTAATTAACTAAAGATACTTGTGGTCAGCCACTCGTTAATTTCAACTCGGAAACCATGCCAATCGGCAAATATTATCAATATTAGTATTTTTGCAAAGTATTGTAGAGATCTGAGTACAGGAAATTAGAAATAGAGGGGGAGGTTAGCTGGCATGAGCCCAAAAATGACCAACGTTGTAAGAAAGGATGAAATCAGAGTAAGAGGGGAAGTTATTTTGAAATTTCGGCTTCAATGAAAAAGTATTTTAGACTCAAGATAGCCAAAGGACAACAGGCATTTATCCAATAGTTTCAAAGTTGGGTGGGAGTGTCTGTCACGTGACTTACCCTCGTCCAAACCATAGCCCTCACTCGTACATCACCCTAGGGACCAGAACGTAACCTTAACCCTAGAACTAAACCGTAATCCTGGATATCCTAGCTCCAACCATAGTTTTGAGTAATGCTTGTAATGGCTTTCATCTGGTGATGTCACAAGTGCCAGTCACGTGACCTAGATTTTTTCCCTTAATTAACTAAAGATACTGGTTGTCAGCCACTCGTTAATTTCAACTCGGAAACCATGCCAATCAGCAAATATCATCAATATTAGTATTTTTGCAAAGTATTGTAGAGATCAAAGGCCCCATTTCCCTTAAAGGGAAAAGGACCAAATGCTGATGATGATGATTGTAGAGATCTGAGTACAGGAAATTAGAACTAGAGGGGAAGGTTAGCTGGCATGAGCCCAAAAATGACCAACGGTGTAAGAAAGGATGAAATCAGAGTAAGAGGGGAAGTTATTTTGAAATTTCGGCTTCAATGAAAAAGTATTTTAGACTCAAGATAGCCAAGGGACAACAGGCATTTATCCAATAGTGTCAAAGTTGGGTGGGAGTGTCTGTCACGTGACTTATCCTCGTCCAAACCAAAGCCCTCACACGTTCATCACCCTAGGGACCAGAACTTAACCTTAACCCTAGAACTAAACCGTAATCCTGGATATCCTAGCTCCAACCATAGTTTTGAGTAATGCTTGTGTATGGCTTTCATCTGGTGATGTCACAAGTCCCAGTCACGTGACCTAGATTTTTTCCCTTAATTAACTAAAGATACTGGTTGTCAGCCACTCGTTAATTTCAACTCGGAAACCATGCCAATCAGCAAATATCATTAATATTAGTATTTTTGCAAACTATTGTAGAGATCAAAGGCCCCATTTCCCTTAAAGGGAAAAGGACCAAATGCTGATGATGATGATTGTCGAGATCTGAGAACAAGAAATTAGAACTAGAGGAGAAGGTTAGCTGGCATGAGCCCAAAAATGACAAACATTGTAAGAAAGGACGAAATCAGAGTAAGAGGGGAAGTTATTTTGAAATTTCGGCTTTAATGAAAAAGTATTTTAGACTCAAGATAGCCAAAAGACAAAAGGCATTTATCCAATAGTGTCAAAGTTGGGTTGGAGTGTCTGTCACGTGACTTACCCTCGTTCAAACCATAGCCCTCACACGTACATTAACCTAGGGACCAGAACTTAACCTTAACCCTAGATCTAAACCCTAATCCTGGATATCCTAGCTCCAACCATAGTTTTGAGTAATGCTTGTGTATGGCTTTCATCTGGTGATATCACAAGTCCCAGTCACGTGACCTTGATTTTTTCCCTTAATTAACTAAAGATACTGGTTGTTAGCCACTCGTTAATTTCAACTCGGAAACCATGCCAATCGGCAAATATCATCGATATTAGTATTTTTGCAAAGTATTGTCCAGATCTGAGTACAGGAAATTAGAACTAGAGGGGGAGGTTAGCTGGCATGAGCCCAGAAATGACCAACGTTGTAAGAAAGGACGAAATCAGAGTAAGAGGGGAAGTTATTTTGAAATTTCGGCTTCAATGAAAAAGTATTTTAGACTCAAGATAGCCAAAGGACAACAGGCATTTATCCAATAGTGTCAAAGTTGGGTGGGAGTGTCTGTCACGTGACTTACCCTCATCCAAATCATAGCCCTCACACGTACATCACCCTAGGGACCAGAACTTAACCTTAACCCTAGATCTAAACGCTAATCCTGGATATCCTAGCTCCAACCATAGTTTTGAGTAATGCTTGTGTATGGCTTTCATCTGGTGATGTCACAAGTCCCAGTGACGTGACCTAGATTTTTTCCCTTAATTAACTAAAGATACTGGTTGTCAGCCACTCGTTAATTTCAACTCGGAAACCATGCCAATCAGCAAATATCATCAATATTAGTATTTTTGCAAAGTATTGTAGAGATCAAAGGCCCCATTTCCTTTAAAGGGAAAAGGACCAAATGCTGATGATGATGATTGTAGAGATCTGAGTACAAGAAATTAGAACTAGAGGGGGAGGTTAGCTGTCATGAGCCCAAAAATGACCAACGGTGTAAGAAAGGATGAAATCAGAGTAAGAGGGGAAGTTATTTTGAAATTTCGGCTTCAATGAAAAAGTATTTTAGACTCAAGATAGCCAAGGGACAACAGGCATTTATCAATTAGTGTCAAAGTTGGGTGGGAGTGTCTTTCACGTGACTTATCCTCGTCCAAACCATAGCCTTCACACGTTTATCACCCTAGGGATTAGAACTTAACCTTAACCCTAGATCTAAACCCTAATCCTGGATATCCTAGCTCCGACCATAGTTTTGAGTAATGCTTGTGTATGGCTTTCATCTGGTGATGTCACAAGTCCCAGTCACGTGACCTTGATTTTTTCCCTTAATTAACTAAAGATACTGGTTGTCAGCCACTCGTTAATTTCAACTCGGAAACCATGCCAATCGGCAAATATCATCGATATTAGTATTTTTGCAAAGTATTGTAGAGATCTGAGTACAGGAAATAAGAAATAGAAGGGGAGGTTAGCTGGCATGAGCCCAAAAATGACCAACGTTGTAAGAAAGGACGAAATCACAGTAAGAGGGGAAGTTATTTTAAAATTTTGGCTTCAATGAAAAAGTATTTTAGACTCAAGATAGCCAAAGGACAACAGGCATTTATCCAATAGTGTCAAAGTTGGGTGGGAGTGACTGTCACGTGACTGACCCTCGTCCAAACCATAGTTCTCACACGTACATCACCCTAGGGACCAGAACTTAACCTTAACCCTAGATCTAAACGCTAATCCTGGGTATCCTAGCTTCAACCATAGTTTTGAGTAATGCTTGTGTATGGCTTTCATCTGGTGATGTCACAAGTCCCAGTGACGTGACCTAGATTTTTTCCCTTAATTAACTAAAGATACTGGTTGTCAGCCACTCGTTAATTTTAACTCGGAAACCATGCCAATCGGCAAATATCATCAATATTAGTATTTTTGCAAAGTATTGTAGAGATCTGAGTACAGGAAATAAGAAATAGAAGGGGAGGTTAGCTGGCATGAGCCCAAAAATGACCAACGTTGTAAGAAAGGACGAAATCAGAGTAAGAGGGGAAGTTATTTTAAAATTTTGGCTTCAATGAAAAAGTATTTTAGACTCAAGATGGCCAAAGGACAACAGGCATTTATCCAATAGTGTCAAAGTTGGGTAGGAGTGTCTGTCACGTAACTTATCCTCGTCCAAACCATAGCCCTCACACGTTCATCACCGTAGGGACCAGAACTTAACCTTAACCCTAGATCTAAACCCTAATCCTGGATATCCTAGCTCCAACCATAGTTTTGAGTAATGCTTGTGTATGGCTTTCATCTGGTGATGTCACAAGTGCCCGTCACGTGACCTTGATTTTTTCCCTTAATTAACTAAAGATACTGGTTGTCAGCCACTCGTTAATTTCAACTCGGAAACCATGCCAATCGGCAAATATCATCGATATTAGTATTTTTGCAAAGTATTGTCGAGATCTGAGTACAGGAAATTAGAACTAGAGGGGGATGTTAGCTGGGATGAGCCCAAAAATGACCAACGTTGTAAGAAAGGACGAAGTCAGAGTAAGAGGGGAAGTTATTTTAAAATTTCGGCTTAAATGAAAAAGTATTTTAGACTCAAGATAGCCAAAGGACAACAGGCATTTATCCAATAGTGTCAAAGTTGGGTGGGAGTTTCTGTCACGTGACTTACCCTCGTCCAAACCATAGCCCTCACTCGTACATCACCCTAGGGACCAGAACTTAACCTTAACCCTAGATCTAAACCCTAATCCTGGATCTCCTAGCTCCAACCAGAGTTTTGACTAATGCTTGTGTATGGCTTTCATCTGGTGATGTCACAAGTCCCAGTCACGTGACCTTGATTTTTTCCCTTAATTAACTAAAGATACTGGTTGTCAGCCACTTGTTAATTTCAACTCAAAAACCATGCCAATCGGCAAATATCGTCGATATTAGCATTTTTGCAAAGTATTGTAGAGATCTGAGTACAGGAAATTACAACTAGAGGGGGAGGTTAGCTGGCATGAGCCAAAAAATGACCAAGGTTGTAAGAAAGGACGAAATCAGAGTAAGAGGAGAAGTTATTTTGAAATTTCGGCTTCAATGAAAAAGTATTTTAGACTCAAGATAGCTAAAGGACAACAGGTATTTATCCAATAGTGTCAAAGTTGGGTGGGAGTGTCTGTCACGTGACTTACCCTCGTCCAAACCACAGTCCTCACACGTACATCACCCTAGGGACCAGAACTTAACGTTAACCCTAGATCTAAACCCTAATTCTGGATATCCTGGCTCCAACCATAGTTTCGAGTAATGCTTGTGTATGGCTTTCATCTGGTGATGTCACAAGTCTGAGTCACGTGACCTTGATTTTTTCCCTTAATTAACTAAAGATACTGGTTGTCAGCCACTTGTTACTTTCAACTCAAAAACCATGCCAATCGGCAAATATCGTCGATATTAGCATTTTTGCAAAGTATTGTAGAGATCTGAGTACAGGAAATTACAACTAGAGGGGGAGGTTAGCTGGCATGAGCCAAAAAATGACCAAGGTTGTAAAAAAGGACGAAATCAGAGTAAGAGGAGAAGTGATTTTGAAATTTCGGCTTCAATGAAAAAGTATTTTAGACTCAAGATAGCTAAAGGAGAACAGGTATTTATCCAATAGTGTCAAAGTTGGGTAGGAAGGTCTGTCACGTGACTTACCCTCGTCCAAACCACAGTCCTCACACGTACATCACCCTAGGGACCAGAACTTAACCTTAACCCTAGATCTAAACGCTAATCCTGGATATCCTAGCTCCAACCATAGTTTTGAGTAATGCTTGTGTATGGCTTTCATCTGGTGGTGTCACAAGTCCCAGTCACGTGACCTTAATCTTTTTCACTTAATTAACTAAAGATACTGGTTGTTAGCCACTCGTTAATTTCAACTCGGAAACCATGCCAATCGGCAAATATCATCGATATTAGTACTTTTGCAAAGTATTGTCGAGATCTGAGTACAGGAAATTAGAACTAGACGGGGAGGTTAGCTGGCATGAGCCCAAAAATGACCAACGTTGTAAGAAAGGACGAAATCAGAGTAAGAGGGGAAGTTATTTTGAAATTTCGGCTTCAATGAAAAAGTATTTTAGACTCAAGATAGCCAAAGGACAACAGGCATTTATCCAATAGTGTCAAAGTTGGGTGGGAGTGTCTGTCACGTGACTTACCCTCGTCCAAACCATAGCCCTCACACGTACATTAACCTAGGGACCAGAACTTAACCTTAACCCTAGATGTAAACCCTAATCCTGGATATCCTAGCTCCAACCATAGTTTTGAGTAATGCTTGTGTATGGCTTTCATCTGGTGATGTCACAAGTCCCAGTCACGTGACCTAGATTTTTTCCCTTAATTAACTAAAGATACTGGTTGTCAGCCACTCGTTAATTTCAACTCGGAAACCATGCCAATCGGCAAATATCATCGATATTAGTATTTTTGCAAAGTTTTGTCGAGATCTGAGTACAGGAAATTAGAACTAGAGGGGAAGGTTAGCTGGCATGAGCCCAAAAATGACCAACGTTGTAAGAAAGGACGAAATCAGAGTAAGAGGGGAAGTTATTTTGAAATTTCGGCTTCAATGAAAAAGTATTTTAGACTCAAGATAGCCATAGGACAACAGGCATTTATCCAATAGTGTCAAAGTTGGGTGGGAGTGTCTGTCACGTAACTTATCCTCGTCCAAACCATAGCCCTCACACGTTCATCACCCTAGGGACAAGAACTTAACCTTAACCCTAGATCTAAACGCTAATCCTGGATATCCTAGCTCCAACCATAGTTTTGAGTAATGCTTGTGTATGGCTTTCATCTGGTGATGTCACAAGTCCCAGTCACGTGACCTTGAGTTTTTCCCTTAATTAACTAAAGATACTGGTTGTCAGCCACTCGTTAATTTCAACTCGGCAATCATGCCAATCGGCAAATATCATCGATATTAGTATTTTTGCAAAGTATTGTAGAGATCTGAGTACAGGAAATTAGAAATAGAGGGAGAGGTTAGCTGGCATAAGCCCAAAAATGACCAACGTTGTAAGAAAGGACGACATCAGAGTAAGAGGGTAAGTTATTTTCAAATTTTGGCCTTAATGAAAAAGTATTTTAGACTCAAGATAGCCAAAGGACAACAGGCATTTATCCAATAGTGTCAAAGTTGGGTGGGAGTGTCTGTCACGTAACTTATCCTCGTCCAAACCATAGCCCTCACACGTTCATCACCGTAGGGACCAGAACTTAACCTTAACCCTAGATCTAAACCCTAATCCTGGATATCCTTGCTCCAACCATAGTTTTGAGTAATGCTTGTGTATGGCGTTCATCTGGTGATGTCACAAGTGCCAGTCACGTGACCTTGATTTTTTCCCTTAATTAACTAAAGATACTGGTTGTCAGCCACTCGTTAATTTCAACTCGGAAACCATGCCAATCGGCAAATATCATCGATATTAGTATTTTTGCAAAGTATTGTCGAGATCTGAGTACAGGAAATTAGAACTAGAGGGGGATGTTAGCTGGGATGAGCCCAAAAATGACCAACGTTGGAAGAAAGGACGAAATCAGAGTAAGAGGGGAAGTTATTTTGAAATTTCGGCTTAAATGAAAAAGTATTTTAGACTCAAGATAGCCAAAGGACAACAGGCATTTATCCAATAGTGTCAAAGTTGGGTGGGAGTTTCTGTCACGTGACTTACCCTCGTCCAAACCATAGCCCTCACTCGTACATCAGCCTAGAGACGAGAACTTAACGTTAACCCTAGATCTAAACGTTAATCCTTGATATCCTAGCTCCAACCATAGTTTTGAGTAATGCTTGTGTATGGCTTTCATCTGGTGATGTCACAAGTCCCAGTCACGTGACCTTGATTTTTTTCCTTAATTAACTAAAGATACTGGTTGTCAGCCACTCGTTAATTTCAACTCAGAAACCATGCCAATCGGCAAATATCATCGATATTAGTATTTTTGCAAAGTATTGTCGAGATCTGAGTACAGGAAATTAGAACTAGAGGGTGAGGTTAGCTGGCATGAGCCCAAAAATGACCAACGTTGTAAGAAAGGACGAAATCAGAGTAAGAGGGGAAGGTATTTTGAAATTTTGGCTTAAATGAAAAAGTATTTTAGGCTCAAGATAGCCAAAGGACAACAGGCATTTATCCAATAGTGTCAAAGTTGGGTGGGAGTTTCTGTCACGTGACTTACCCTCGTCCAAACCATAGCCCTCACTCGTACATCACCCTAGGGACCAGAACTTAACCTTAACCCTAGATCTAAACCCTAATCCTGGATCTCCTAGCTCCAACCATAGTTTTGAGTAATGCTTGTGTATGGCTTTCATCTGGTGATGTCACAAGTCCGAGTCACGTGACCTTGATTTTTTCCCTTAATTAACTAAAGATACTGGTTGTCAGCCACTCGTTAATTTCAACTCGCAAACCATGCCAATCGCCAAATATCATCGATATTAGTATTTTTGCAAAGTATTGTCGAGATCTGAGAACAAGAAATTAGAACTAGATGGGGAGGTTAGCTGGCATGAGCCCAAAAATGACCAACGTTGTAAGAAAGGACGAAATCAGAGTAAGAGGGGAAGTTATTTTGAAATTTCGGCTTAAATGAAAAAGTATTTTAGACTCAAGATAGCCAAAACGCAAAAGGCATTTATCCAATAGTGTCAAAGTTGGGTTGGAGTGTCTGTCACGTGACTTACCCTCGTTCAAACCATAGCCGTCACACGTACATTAACCTAGGGACCAGAACTTAACCTTAACCCTAGATCTAAACCCTAATCCTGGATATCCTTGCTCCAACCATAGTTTTGAGTAATGCTTGTGTATGGCTTTCATCTGGTGATGTCACAAGTCCCAGTGACGTGACCTAGATTTTTTCCCTTAATTAACTAAAGATACTGGTTGTCAGCCACTCGTTAATTTCAACTCGGAAACCATGCATATCGGCAAATATCATCGATATTAGTATTTTTGCAAAGTATTGTAGAGATCTGAGTACAGGAAATAAGAAATAGAAGGGGAGGTTAGCTGGCATGAGCCCAAAAATGACCAACGTTGTAAGAAAGGACGAAATCAGAGTAAGAGGGGAAGTTATTTTAAAATTTTGGCTTCAATGAAAAAGTATTTTAGACTCAAGATAGCCAAAGGACAACAGGCATTTATCCAATAGTGTCAAAGTTGGGTGGGAGTGTCTGTCACGTGACTGACCCTCGTCCAAACCATAGTTCTCACACGTACATCACCCTAGGGACCAGAACTTAACCTTAACCCTAGATCTAAACGCTAATCCTGGATATCCTAGCTTCAACCATAGTTTTGAGTAATGCTTGTGTATGGCTTTCATCTGGTGATGTCACAAGTCCCAGTGACGTGACCTAGATTTTTTCCCTTAATTAACTAAAGATACTGGTTGTCAGCCACTCGTTAATTTCAACTCGGAAACCATGCCAATCGGCAAATATCATCGATATTAGTATTTTTGCAAACTATTGTAGAGATCTGAGTACAGGAAATAAGAAATAGAAGGGGAGGTTAGCTGGCATGAGCCCAAAAATGACCAACGTTGTAAGAAAGGACGAAATCAGAGTAAGACGGGAAGTTATTTTAAAATTTTGGCTTCAATGAAAAAGTATTTTAGACTCAAGATGGCCAAAGGACAACAGGCATTTATCCAATAGTGTCAAAGTTGGGTGGGAGTGTCTGTCACGTAACTTATCCTCGTCCAAACCATAGCCCTCACACGTTCATCACCGTAGGGACCAGAACTTAACCTTAACCCTAGATCTAAACCCTAATCCTGGATATCCTAGCTCCAACCATAGTTTTGAGTAATGCTTGTGTATGGCTTTCATCTGGTGATGTCACAAGTGCCAGTCACGTGACCTTGATTTTTTCCCTTAATTAACTAAAGATACTGGTTGTCAGCCACTCGTTAATTTCAACTCGGAAACCATGCCAATCGGCGAATATCATCGATATTAGTATTTTTGCAAAGTATTGTCGAGATCTGAGTACAGGAAATTAGAACTAGAGGGGGATGTTAGCTGGGATGAGCCCAAAAATGACCAACGTTGTAAGAAAGGACGAAATCAGAGTAAGAGGGGAAGTTATTTTGAAATTTCGGCTTAAATGAAAAAGTATTTTAGACTCAAGATAGCCAAAGGACAACAGGCATTTATCCAATAGTGTCAAAGTTGGGTGGGAGTTTCTGTCACGTGACTTACCCTCGTCCAAACCATAGCCCTCACTCGTACATCAGCCTAGAGACCAGAACTTAACGTTAACCCTAGATCTAAACGTTAATCCTGGATATCCTAGCTCCAACCATAGTTTTGAGTAATGCTTGTGTATGGCTTTCATCTGGTGATGTCACAAGTCCCAGTCACGTGACCTTGATTTTTTCCCTTAATTAACTAAAGATACTGGTTGTCAGCCACTCGTTAATTTCAACTCAAAAACCATGCCAATCGGCAAATATCATCGATATTAGTATTTTTGCAAAGTATTGTCGAGATCTGAGTACAGGAAATTAGAACTAGAGGGGGAGGTTAGCTGGCATGAGCCAAAAAATGACCAAGGTTGTAAGAAAGGACGAAATCAGAGTAAGAGGAGAAGTTATTTTGAAATTTCGGCTTCAATGAAAAAGTATTTTAGACTCAAGATAGCTAAAGGACAACAGGTATTTATCCAATAGTGTCAAAGTTGGGTGGGAGTGTCTATCACGTGACTCACCCTCGTCCAAACCACAGTCCTCACACGTACTTCACCCTAGGGACCAGAACTTAACGTTAACCCTAGACCTAAACCCTAATTTTGGATATCCTGGCTCCAACCATAGTTTCGAGTAATGCTTGTGTATGGCTTTCATCTGGTGATGTCACAAGTCTCAGTCACGTGACCTTGAATTTTTCCCTTAATTAACTAAAGATACTGGTTGTCAGCCACTCGTTAATTTCAACTCAAAAACCATGCCAATCGGCAAATATCGTCGATATTAGCATTTTTGCAAAGTATTGTAGAGATCTGAGTACAGGAAATTACAACTAGAGGGGGAGGTTAGCTGGCATGAGCCAAAAAATGACCAAGGTTGTAAGAAAGGACGAAATCAGAGTAAGAGGAGAAGTGATTTTGAAATTTCGGCTTCAATGAAAAAGTATTTTAGACTCAAGATAGCTAAAGGAGAACAGGTATTTATCCAATAGTGTCAAAGTTGGGTAGGAAGGTCTGTCACGTGACTTACCCTCGTCCAAACCACAGTCCTCACACGTACATCACCCTAGGGACCAGAACTTAACCTTAACCTTAGATCTAAACGCTAATCCTGGATATCCTAGCTCCAACCATAGTTTTGAGTAATGCTTGTGTATGGCTTTCATCTGGTGGTGTCACAAGTCCCAGTCACGTGACCTTAATCTTTTTCACTTAATTAACTAAAGATACTGGTTGTTAGCCACTCGTTAATTTCAACTCGGAAACCATGCCAATCGGCAAATATCATCGATATTAGTACTTTTGCAAAGTATTGTCGAGATCTGAGTACAGGAAATTAGAACTAGACGGGGAGGTTAGCTGGCATGAGCCCAAAAATGACCAACGTTGTAAGAAAGGACGAAATCAGAGTAAGAGGGGAAGTTATTTTAAAATTTCGGCTTCAATGAAAAAGTATTTTAGACTCAAGGTAGCCAAAGGACAACAGGCATTTATCCAATAGTGTCAAAGTTGGGTTGGAGTGTCTGTCACGTGACTGACCCTCGTCCAAACCATAGTTCTCACACGTACATCACCCTAGGGACCAGAACTTAACCTTAACCCTAGATCTAAACGCTAATCCTGGATATCCTAGCTTCAACCATAGTTTTGAGTAATGCTTGTGTATGGCTTTCATCTGGTGATGTCACAAGTCCCAGTGACGTGACCTAGATTTTTTCCCTTAATTAACTAAAGATACTGGTTGTCAGCCACTCGTTAATTTCAACTCGGAAACCATGCCAATCGGCAAATATCATCGATATTAGTATTTTTGCAAAGTATTGTAGAGATCTGAGTACAGGAAATAAGAAATAGAAGGGGAGGTTAGCTGGCATGAGCCCAAAAATGACCAACGTTGTAAGAAAGGACGAAATCAGAGTAAGAGGGGAAGTTATTTTAAAATTTTGGCTTCAATGAAAAAGTATTTTAGACTCAAGAAGGCCAAAGGACAACAGGCATTTATCCAATAGTGTCAAAGTTGGGTGGGAGTGTCTGTCACGTAACTTATCCTCGTCCAAACCATAGCCCTCACACGTTCATCACCGTAGGGACCAGAACTTAACCTTAACCCTAGATCTAAACCCTAATCCTGGATATCCTAGCTCCAACCATAGTTTTGAGTAATGCTTGTGTATGGCTTTCATCTGGTGATGTCACAAGTGCCAGTCACGTGACCTAGATTTTTTCCCTTAATTAACTAAAGATACTGGTTGTCAGCCACTCGTTAATTTCAACTCGGAAACCATGCCAATCGGCAAATATCATCGATATTAGTATTTTTGCAAAGTATTGTCGAGATCTGAGTACAGGAAATTAGAACTAGAGGGTGAGGTTAGCTGGCATGAGCCCAAAAATTACCAACGTTGTAAGAAAGGACGAAATCAGAGTAAGAGGGGAAGTTATTTTGAAATTTTGGCTTAAATGAAAAAGTATTTTAGACTCAAGATAGCCAAAGGACAACAGGCATTTATCCAATAGTGTCAAAGTTGGGTGGGAGTTTCTGTCACGTGACTTACCCTCGTCCAAACCATAGCCCTCACTCGTACATCACCCTAGGGACCAGAACTTAACCTTAACCCTAGATCTAAACCCTAATCCTGGATCTCGTAGCTCCAACCATAGTTTTGAGTAATGCTTGTGTATGGCTTTCATCTGGTGATGTCACAAGTCCCAGTCACGTGACCTTGATTTTTTCCCTTAATTAACTAAAGATACTGGTTGTCAGCCACTTGTTAATTTCAACTCAAAAACCATGCCAATCGGCAAATATCGTCGATATTAGCATTTTTGCAAAGTATTGTCGAGATCTGAGTACAGGAAATTACAACTAGAGGGGGAGGTTAGCTGGCATGAGCCAAAAAATGACCAAGGTTGTAAGAAAGGACGAAATCAGAGTAAGAGGAGAAGTTATTTTGAAATTTCGGCTTCAATGAAAAAGTATTTTAGACTCAAGATAGCTAAAGGACAACAGGTATTTATCCAATAGTGTCAAAGTTGGGTGGGAGTGTCTGTCACGTGACTTACCCTCGTCCAAACCACAGTCCTCACACGTACATCACCCTAGGGACCAGAACTTAACCTTAACCCTAGATCTAAACCCTAATTCTGGATATCCTGGCTCCAACCATAGTTTCGAGTAATGCTTGTGTATGGCTTTCATCTGGTGATGTCACAAGTCTCAGTCACGTGACCTTGATTTTTTCCCTTAATTAACTAAAGATACTGGTTGTCAGCCACTTGTTAATTTCAACTCAAAAACCATGCCAATCGGCAAATATCGTCGATATTAGCATTTTTGCAAAGTATTGTAGAGATCTGAGTACAGGAAATTACAACTAGAGGGGGAGGTTAGCTGGCATGAGCCAAAAAATGACCAAGGTTGTAAGAAAGGACGAAATCAGAGTAAGAGGAGAAGTTATTTTGAAATTTCGGCTTCAATGAAAAAGTATTTTAGACTCAAGATAGCTAAAGGAGAACAGGTATTTATCCAATAGTGTCGAAGTTGGGTAGGAAGGTCTGTCACGTGACTTACCCTCGTCCAAACCACAGTCCTCACACGTACATCACCCTAGGGACCAGAACTTAACCTTAACCCTAGATCTAAACGCTAATCCTGGATATCCTAGCTCCAACCATAGTTTTGAGTAATGCTTGTGTATGGCTTTCATCTGGTGGTGTCACAAGTCCCAGTCACGTGACCTTAATCTTTTTCACTTAATTAACTAAAGATACTGGTTGTTAGCCACTCGTTAATTTCAACTCGGAAACCATGCCAATCGGCAAATATCATCGATATTAGTACTTTTGCAAAGTATTGTCGAGATCTTAGTACAGGAAATTAGAACTAGACGGGGAGGTTAGCTGGCATGAGCCCAAAAATGACCAACGTTGTAAGAAAGGACGAAATCAGAGTAAGAGGGGAAGTTATTTTAAAATTTCGGCTTCAATGAAAAAGTATTTTAGACTTAAGGTAGCCAAAGGACAACAGGCATTTATCCAATAGTGTCAAAGTTGGATGGGAGTGTCTGTCACGTGACTACCCTCGTCCAAACCATAGCCTTCACACGTACATTAACCTAGGGACCAGAACTTAACGTTAATCCTAGATCTAAACCCTAATCCTGGATATCCTAGCTCCAACCATAGTTTTGAGTAATGCTTGTGTATGGCTTTCATCTGGTGATGTCACAACTCCCATTCAAGTGACCTAGATTTTTTCCCTTAATTAACTAAAGATACTGGTTGTTAGCCACTCGTTAATTTCAACTCGGAAACTATGCCAATCGGCAAATATCATTGATATTAGTACTTTTGCAAAGTATTGTCGAGATCTGAGTACAGGAAATTAGAACTAGAGGGGGAGGTTAGCTGGCATGAGCCCAAAAATGACCAACGTTGTAAGAAAGGACCAAATCAGAGTAAGAGGGGAAGTTATTTAGGAATTTCGGCTTCAATGAAAAAGTATTTTAGACTC
The DNA here is from genome assembly GCF_977016875.1 of Pavona decussata. NCBI lineage: Eukaryota > Metazoa > Cnidaria > Anthozoa > Scleractinia > Agariciidae > Pavona > Pavona decussata. The sequence goes on along the minus strand of NW_028145513.1, from coordinate 1,666,519 downwards.
AAGATAGCCAAAGGACAACAGGCATTTATCCAATAGTGTCAAAGTTGGATGGGAGTGTCTGTCACGTGACTGACCCTCGTCCAAACCATAGTTCTCACACGTACATCACCCTAGGGACCAGAACTTAACCTTAACCCTAGATCTAAACGCTAATCCTGGATATCTTAGCTTCAACCATAGTTTTGAGTAATGCTTGTGTATGGCTTTCATCTGGTCATGTCACAAGTCCCAGTCACGTGACCTTAATTTTTTTCACTTAATTAACTAAAGATACTGGTTGTTAGCCAATCGTTAATTTCAACTCGGAAACCATGCCAATCGGCAAATGTCATCGACATTAGTACTTTTGCAAAGTATTGTCGAGATCTGAGTACAGGAAATTAGAACTAGAGGGGGAGGTTAGCTGGCATCAGCCCAAAAATGACCAACGTTGTAAGAAAGGACGAAATCAGAGTAAGAGGGGAAGTTATTTTGAAATTTCGGCTTCAATGAAAAAGTATTTTTGACTCAAGATAGCCAAAGGACAACAGGCATTTATCCAATAGTGTCAAAGTTGGGTGGGAGTGTCTGTCACGTGACTTACCCTCGTCCAAACCATAGCCCTCACACGTACATTAACCTAGGGACCAGAACTTAACCTTAACGCTAGATGTAAACCCTAATCCTGGATATCCTAGCTCCAACCATAGTTTTGAGTAATGCTTGTGTATGGCTTTCATCTGGTGATGTCACAAGTCCCAGTCACGTGACCTAGATTTTTACCCTTAATTAACTAAAGATACTGGTTGTCAGCCACTCGTTAATTTCAACTCGGAAACCATGCCAATCGGCAAATATCATCGATATTAGTATTTTTGCAAAGTATTGTAGAGATCTGAGTACAGGAAATTAGAAATAGAGGGGGAGGTTAGCTGGCATGAGCCCAAAAATGACCAACGGTTTAAGAAAGGATGAAATCAGAGTAAGAGGGGAAGTTATTTCGAAATTTTGGCTTCAATGAAAAAAAAGTATTTTAGACTCAAGATAGCCAAAGGACAACAGGCATTTATCCAATAGTGGAAAAGTTGGGTGGGAGTGTCTGTCACGTGACTTATCCTCGTCCAAACCATAGCCCTCACACGTTCATCACCCTAGGGACCAGAACTTAACCTTAACCCTAGATCTAAACCCTAATCCTGGATATCCTAGCTCCAACCATAGTTTTGAGTAATGCTTGTGTATGGCTTTTTTCTGGTGATGTCACAAGTCCATGTCACGTGACCTTGATTTTTTCCCTTAATTAACTAAACATACTGGTTGTCAGCAAACTCGTTAATTTCAACTCGGAAACCATACCAATCGGCAAATATCATCGATATTAGTATTTTTGCAAAGTTTTGTCGAGATCTGAGTACAGGAAATTAGAACTAGAGGGGGAGGTTAGCTGGCATGAGCCCAAAAATGACCAACGTTGTAAGAAAGGACGAAATCAGAGTAAGAGGGGAAGTTATTTTGAAATTTCGGCTTCAATGAAAAAGTATTTTAGACTCAAGATAGCCATAGGACAACAGGCATTTATCCAATAGTGTCAAAGTTGGGTGGGAGTGTCTGTCACGTAACTTATCCTCGTCCAAACCATAGCCCTCACACGTTCATCACCCTAGGAACCAGAACTTAACCTTAACCCTAGATCTAAACCCTAATCCTGGATATCCTTGCTCCAACCATACTTTTGAGTAATACTTGTGTATGGCTTTCATCTGGTGATGTCACAAGTGCCAGTCACGTGACCTTGACTTTTTCCCTTAATTAACTAAAGATACTGGTTGTCAGCCACTCGTTAATTTCAACTCGGCAATCATGCCAATCGGCAAATATCATCGATATTAGTATTTTTGCAAAGTATTGTCGAGATCTGAGTACAGGAAATTAGAAATAGAGGGAGCGGTTAGCTGGCATAAGCCCAAAAATGACCAACGTTGTAAGAAAGGACGACATCAGAGTAAGAGGGGAAGTTATTTTCAAATTTTGGCCTTAATGAAAAAGTATTTTAGACTCAAGATAGCCAAAGGACAACAGGCATTTATCCAATAGTGTCAAAGTTGGGTGGGAGTGTCTGTCACGTGACTGACCCTCGTCCAAACCATAGTTCTCACACGTACATCACCCTAGGGACCAGAACTTAACCTTAACCCTAGATCTAAACGCTAATCCTGGATATCCTAGCTTCAACCATAGTTTTGAGTAATGCTTGTGTATGGCTTTCATCTGGTGATGTCACAAGTCCCAGTGACGTGACCTAGATTTTTTCCCTTAATTAACTAAAGATACTGGTTGTCAGCCACTCGTTAATTTCAACTCGGAAACCATGCCAATCGGCAAATATCATCGATATTAGTATTTTTGCAAAGTATTGTAGAGATCTGAGTACAGGAAATAAGAAATAGAAGGGGAGGTTAGCTGGCATGAGCCCAAAAATGACCAACGTTGTAAGAAAGGACGACATCAGAGTAAGAGGGGAAGTTATTTTAAAATTTTGGCTTCAATGAAAAAGTATTTTAGACTCAAGATGGCCAAAGGACAACAGGCATTTATCCAATAGTGTCAAAGTTGGGTGGGAGTGTCTGTCACGTAACTTATCCTCGTCCAAACCATAGCCCTCACACGTTCATCACCGTAGGGACCAGAACTTAACCTTAACCCTAGATCTAAACCCTAATCCTGGATATCCTAGCTCCAACCATAGTTTTGAGTAATGCTTGTGTATGGCTTTCATCTGGTGATGTCACAAGTGCCAGTCACGTGACCTTGATTTTTTCCCTTAATTAACTAAAGATACTGGTTGTCAGCCACTCGTTAATTTCAACTCGGAAACCATGCCAATCGGCAAATATCATCGATATTAGTATTTTTGCAAAGTATTGTCGAGATCTGAGTACAGGAAATTAGAACTAGAGGGGGATGTTAGCTGGGATGAGCCCAAAAATGACCAACGTTGTAAGAAAGGACGAAATCAGAGTAAGAGGGGAAGTTATTTTGAAATTTCGGCTTAAATGAAAAAGTATTTTAGACTCAAGATAGCCAAAGGACAACAGGCATTTATCCAATAGTGTCAAAGTTGGGTGGGAGTTTCTGTCACGTGACTTACCCTCGTCCAAACCATAGCCCTCACTCGTACATCAGCCTAGAGACGAGAACTTAACGTTAACCCTAGATCTAAACGTTAATCCTGGATATCCTAGCTCCAACCATAGTTTTGAGTAATGCTTGTGTATGGCTTTCATCTGGTGATGTCACAAGTCCCAGTCACGTGACCTTGATTTTTTTCCTTAATTAACTAAAGATACTGGTTGTCAGCCACTCGTTAATTTCAACTCAGAAACCATGCCAATCGGCAAATATCATCGATATTAGTATTTTTGCAAAGTATTGTCGAGATCTGAGTACAGGAAATTAGAACTGGAGGGTGAGGTTAGCTGGCATGAGCCCAAAAATGACCAACGTTGTAAGAAAGGACGAAATCAGAGTAAGAGGGGAGGTTATTTTGAAATTTCGGCTTAAATGAAAAAGTATTTTAGGCTCAAGATAGCCAAAGGACAACAGGCATTTATCCAATAGTGTCAAAGTTGGGTGGGAGTTTCTGTCACGTGACTTACCCTCGTCCAAACCATAGCCCTCACTCCTACATCACCCTAGGAACCAGAACTTAACCTTAACCCTAGATCTAAACCCTAATCCTGGATCTCCTAGCTCCAACCAGAGTTTTGAGTAATGCTTGTGTATGGCTTTCATCTGGTGATGTCACAAGTGCCAGTCACGTGACCTTGATTTTTTCCCTTAATTAACTAAAGATACTGGTTGTCAGCCACTTGTTAATTTCAACTCAAAAACCATGCCAATCGGCAAATATCGTCGATATTAGCATTTTTGCAAAGTATTGTAGAGATCTGAGTACAGGAAATTACAACTAGAGGGGGAGGTTAGCTGGCATGAGCCAAAAAATGACCAAGGTTGTAAGAAAGGACGAAATCAGAGTAAGAGGAGAAGTTATTTTGAAATTTCGGCTTCAATGAAAAAGTATTTTAGACTCAAGATAGCTAAAGGACAACAGGTATTTATCCAATAGTGTCAAAGTTGGGTGGGAGTGTCTGTCACGTCACTTACCCTCGTCCAAACCACAGTCCTCACACGTACATCACCCTAGGGACCAGAACTTAACCTTAACCCTAGATCTAAACCCTAATTCTGGATATCCTGGCTCCAACCATAGTTTCGAGTAATGCTTGTGTATGGCTTTCATCTGGTGATGTCACAAGTCTCAGTCACGTGACCTTGATTTTTTCCCTTAATTAACTAAAGATACTGGTTGTCAGCCACTTGTTAATTTCAACTCAAAAACCATGCCAATCGGCAAATATCGTCGATATTAGCATTTTTGCAAAGTATTGTAGAGATCTGAGTACAGGAAATTACAACTAGAAGGGGAGGTTAGCTGGCATGAGCCAAAAAATGACCAAGGTTGTAAGAAAGGACGAAATCAGAGTAAGAGGGGAAGTTATTTTGAAATTTCGGCTTCAATGAAAAAGTATTTTAGACTCAAGATAGCTAAAGGAGAACAGGTATTTATCCAATAGTGTCAAAGTTGGGTAGGAAGGTCGGTCACGTGACTTACCCTCGTCCAAACCACAGTCCTCACACGTACATCACCCTAGGGACCAGAACTTAACCTTAACCCTAGATCTAAACGCTAATCCTGGATATCCTAGCTCCAACCATAGTTTTGAGTAATGCTTGTGTATGGCTTTCATCTGGTGGTGTCACAAGTCCCAGTCACGTGACCTTAATCTTTTTCACTTAATTAACTAAAGATACTGGTTGTTAGCCACTCGTTAATTTCAACTCGGAAACCATGCCAATCGGCAAATATCATCGATATTAGTACTTTTGCAAAGTATTGTCGAGATCTGAGTACAGGAAATTAGAACTAGACGGGGAGGTTAGCTGGCATGAGCCCAAAAATGACCAACGTTGTAAGAAAGGACGAAATCAGAGTAAGAGGGGAAGTTATTTTAAAATTTTGGCTTCAATGAAAAAGTATTTTAGACTCAAGATAGCCAAAGGACAACAGGCATTTATCCAATAGTGTCAAAGTTGGGTGGGAGTGTCTGTCACGTGACTGACCCTCGTCCAAACCATAGTTCTCACACGTACATCACCCTAGGGACCAGAACTTAACCTTAACCCTAGATCTAAACGCTAATCCTGGGTATCCTAGCTTCAACCATAGTTTTGAGTAATGCTTGTGTATGGCTTTCATCTGGTGATGTCACAAGTCCCAGTGACGTGACCTAGATTTTTTCCCTTAATTAACTAAAGATACTGGTTGTCAGCCACTCGTTAATTTCAACTCGGAAACCATGCCAATCGGCAAATATCATCAATATTAGTATTTTTGCAAAGTATTGTAGAGATCTGAGTACAGGAAATAAGAAATAGAAGGGGAGGTTAGCTGGCATGAGCCCAAAAATGACCAACGTTGTAAGAAAGGACGAAATCAGAGTAAGAGGGGAAGTTATTTTAAAATTTTGGCTTCAATGAAAAAGTATTTTAGACTCAAGATGGCCAAAGGACAACAGGCATTTATCCAATAGTGTCAAAGTTGGGTAGGAGTGTCTGTCACGTAACTTATCCTCGTCCAAACCATAGCCCTCACACGTTCATCACCGTAGGGACCAGAACTTAACCTTAACCCTAGATCTAAACCCTAATCCTGGATATCCTAGCTCCAACCATAGTTTTGAGTAATGCTTGTGTATGGCTTTCATCTGGTGATGTCACAAGTGCCCGTCACGTGACCTTGATTTTTTCCCTTAATTAACTAAAGATACTGGTTGTCAGCCACTCGTTAATTTCAACTCGGAAACCATGCCAATCGGCAAATATCATCGATATTAGTATTTTTGCAAAGTATTGTCGAGATCTGAGTACAGGAAATTAGAACTAGAGGGGGATGTTAGCTGGGATGAGCCCAAAAATGACCAACGTTGTAAGAAAGGACGAAGTCAGAGTAAGAGGGGAAGTTATTTTAAAATTTCGGCTTAAATGAAAAAGTATTTTAGACTCAAGATAGCCAAAGGACAACAGGCATTTATCCAATAGTGTCAAAGTTGGGTGGGAGTTTCTGTCACGTGACTTACCCTCGTCCAAACCATAGCCCTCACTCGTACATCACCCTAGGGACCAGAACTTAACCTTAACCCTAGATCTAAACCCTAATCCTGGATCTCCTAGCTCCAACCAGAGTTTTGAGTAATGCTTGTGTATGGCTTTCATCTGGTGATGTCACAAGTCCCAGTCACGTGACCTTGATTTTTTCCCTTAATTAACTAAAGATACTGGTTGTCAGCCACTTGTTAATTTCAACTCAAAAACCATGCCAATCGGCAAATATCGTCGATATTAGCATTTTTGCAAAGTATTGTAGAGATCTGAGTACAGGAAATTACAACTAGAGGGGGAGGTTAGCTGGCATGAGCCAAAAAATGACCAAGGTTGTAAGAAAGGACGAAATCAGAGTAAGAGGAGAAGTTATTTTGAAATTTCGGCTTCAATGAAAAAGTATTTTAGACTCAAGATAGCTAAAGGACAACAGGTATTTATCCAATAGTGTCAAAGTTGGGTGGGAGTGTCTGTCACGTGACTTACCCTCGTCCAAACCACAGTCCTCACACGTACATCACCCTAGGGACCAGAACTTAACCTTAACCCTAGATCTAAACCCTAATTCTGGATATCCTGGCTCCAACCATAGTTTCGAGTAATGCTTGTGTATGGCTTTCATCTGGTGATGTCACAAGTCTGAGTCACGTGACCTTGATTTTTTCCCTTAATTAACTAAAGATACTGGTTGTCAGCCACTTGTTAATTTCAACTCAAAAACCATGCCAATCGGCAAATATCGTCGATATTAGCATTTTTGCAAAGTATTGTAGAGATCTGAGTACAGGAAATTACAACTAGAGGGGGAGGTTAGCTGGCATGAGCCAAAAAATGACCAAGGTTGTAACAAAGGACGAAATCAGAGTAAGAGGAGAAGTGATTTTGAAATTTCGGCTTCAATGAAAAAGTATTTTAGACTCAAGATAGCTAAAGGAGAACAGGTATTTATCCAATAGTGTCAAAGTTGGGTAGGAAGGTCTGTCACGTGACTTACCCTCGTCCAAACCACAGTCCTCACACGTACATCACCCTAGGGACCAGAACTTAACCTTAACCCTAGATCTAAACGCTAATCCTGGATATCCTAGCTCCAACCATAGTTTTGAGTAATGCTTGTGTATGGCTTTCATCTGGTGGTGTCACAAGTCCCAGTCACGTGACCTTAATCTTTTTCACTTAATTAACTAAAGATACTGGTTGTTAGCCACTCGTTAATTTCAACTCGGAAACCATGCCAATCGGCAAATATCATCGATATTAGTACTTTTGCAAAGTATTGTCGAGATCTGAGTACAGGAAATTAGAACTAGACGGGGAGGTTAGCTGGCATGAGCCCAAAAATGACCAACGTTGTAAGAAAGGACGAAATCAGAGTAAGAGGGGAAGTTATTTTGAAATTTCGGCTTCAATGAAAAAGTATTTTAGACTCAAGATAGCCAAAGGACAACAGGCATTTATCCAATAGTGTCAAAGTTGGGTGGGAGTGTCTGTCACGTGACTTACCCTCGTCCAAACCATAGCCCTCACACGTACATTAACCTAGGGACCAGAACTTAACCTTAACCCTAGATGTAAACCCTAATCCTGGATATCCTAGCTCCAACCATAGTTTTGAGTAATGCTTGTGTATGGCTTTCATCTGGTGATGTCACAAGTCCCAGTCACGTGACCTAGATTTTTTCCCTTAATTAACTAAAGATACTGGTTGTCAGCCACTCGTTAATTTCAACTCGGAAACCATGCCAATCGGCAAATATCATCGATATTAGTATTTTTGCAAAGTTTTGTCGAGATCTGAGTACAGGAAATTAGAACTAGAGGGGGAGGTTAGCTGGCATGAGCCCAAAAATGACCAACGTTGTAAGAAAGGACGAAATCAGAGTAAGAGGGGAAGTTATTTTGAAATTTCGGCTTCAATGAAAAAGTATTTTAGACTCAAGATAGCCATAGGACAACAGGCATTTATCCAATAGTGTCAAAGTTGGGTGGGAGTGTCTGTCACGTAACTTATCCTCGTCCAAACCATAGCCCTCACACGTTCATCACCCTAGGGACAAGAACTTAACCTTAACCCTAGATCTAAACGCTAATCCTGGATATCCTAGCTCCAACCATAGTTTTGAGTAATGCTTGTGTATGGCTTTCATCTGGTGATGTCACAAGTCCCAGTCACGTGACCTTGAGTTTTTCCCTTAATTAACTAAAGATACTGGTTGTCAGCCACTCGTTAATTTCAACTCGGCAATCATGCCAATCGGCAAATATCATCGATATTAGTATTTTTGCAAAGTATTGTAGAGATCTGAGTACAGGAAATTAGAAATAGAGGGAGAGGTTAGCTGGCATAAGCCCAAAAATGACCAACGTTGTAAGAAAGGACGACATCAGAGTAAGAGGGGAAGTTATTTTCAAATTTTGGCCTTAATGAAAAAGTATTTTAGACTCAAGATAGCCAAAGGACAACAGGCATTTATCCAATAGTGTCAAAGTTGGGTGGGAGTGTCTGTCACGTAACTTATCCTCGTCCAAACCATAGCCCTCACACGTTCATCACCGTAGGGACCAGAACTTAACCTTAACCCTAGATCTAAACCCTAATCCTGGATATCCTTGCTCCAACCATAGTTTTGAGTAATGCTTGTGTATGGCTTTCATCTGGTGATGTCACAAGTGCCAGTCACGTGACCTTGATTTTTTCCCTTAATTAACTAAAGATACTGGTTGTCAGCCACTCGTTAATTTAAACTCGGAAACCATGCCAATCGGCAAATATCATCGATATTAGTATTTTTGCAAAGTATTGTCGAGATCTGAGTACAGGAAATTAGAACTAGAGGGGGATGTTAGCTGGGATGAGCCCAAAAATGACCAACGTTGGAAGAAAGGACGAAATCAGAGTAAGAGGGGAAGTTATTTTGAAATTTCGGCTTAAATGAAAAAGTATTTTAGACTCAAGATAGCCAAAGGACAACAGGCATTTATCCAATAGTGTCAAAGTTGGGTGGGAGTTTCTGTCACGTGACTTACCCTCGTCCAAACCATAGCCCTCACTCGTACATCAGCCTACAGACGAGAACTTAACGTTAACCCTAGATCTAAACGTTAATCCTTGATATCCTAGCTCCAACCATAGTTTTGAGTAATGCTTGTGTATGGCTTTCATCTGGTGATGTCACAAGTCCCAGTCACGTGACCTTGATTTTTTTCCTTAATTAACTAAAGATACTGGTTGTCAGCCACTCGTTAATCTCAACTCAGAAACCATGCCAATCGGCAAATATCATCGATATTAGTATTTTTGCAAAGTATTGTCGAGATCTGAGTACAGGAAATTAGAACTAGAGGGTGAGGTTTGCTGGCATGAGCCCAAAAATGACCAACGTTGTAAGAAAGGACGAAATCAGAGTAAGAGGGGAAGTTATTTTGAAATTTTGGCTTAAATGAAAAAGTATTTTAGGCTCAAGATAGCCAAAGGACAACAGGCATTTATCCAATAGTGTCAAAGTTGGGTGGGAGTGTCTGTCACGTGACTTACCCTCGTCCAAACCATAGCCCTCACTCGTACATCACCCTAGGGACAAGAACTTAACCTTAACCCTAGATCTAAACCCTAATCCTGGATCTCCTAGCTCCAACCATAGTTTTGAGTAATGCTTGTGTATGGCTTTCATCTGGTGATGTCACAAGTCCGAGTCACGTGACCTTGATTTTTTCCCTTAATTAACTAAAGATACTGGTTGTCAGCCACTCGTTAATTTCAACTCGGAAACCATGCCAATCGCCAAATATCATCGATATTAGTATTTTCCAAAGTATTGTCGAGATCTGAGAACAAGAAATTAGAACTAGATGGGGAGGTTAGCTGGCATGAGCCCAAAAATGACCAACGTTGTAAGAAAGGACGACATCAGAGTAAGAGGGGAAGTTATTTTGAAATTTCGGCTTAAATGAAAAAGTATTTTAGACTCAAGATAGCCAAAACGCAAAAGGCATTTATCCAATAGTGTCAAAGTTGGGTTGGAGTGTCTGTCACGTGACTTACCCTCGTTCAAACCATAGCCGTCACACGTACATTAACCTAGGGACCAGAACTTAACCTTAACCCTAGATCTAAGCCCTAATCCTGGATATCCTTGCTCCAACCATAGTTTTGAGTAATGCTTGTGTATGGCTTTCATCTGGTGATGTCACACGTCCCAGTGACGTGACCTAGATTTTTTCCCTTAATTAACTAAAGATACTGGTTGTCAGCCACTCGTTAATTTCAACTCGGAAACCATGCATATCGGCAAATATCATCGATATTAGTATTTTTGCAAAGTATTGTAGAGATCTGAGTACAGGAAATAAGAAATAGAAGGGGAGGTTAGCTGGCATGAGCCCAAAAATGACCAACGTTGTAAGAAAGGACGAAATCAGAGTAAGAGGGGAAGTTATTTTAAAATTTTGGCTTCAATGAAAAAGTATTTTAGACTCAAGATAGCCAAAGGACAACAGGCATTTATCCAATAGTGTCAAAGTTGGGTGGGAGTGTCTGTCACGTGACTGACCCTCGTCCAAACCATAGTTCTCACACGTACATCACCCTAGGGACCAGAACTTAACCTTAACCCTAGATCTAAACGCTAATCCTGGATATCCTAGCTTCAACCATAGTTTTGAGTAATGCTTGTGTATGGCTTTCATCTGGTGATGTCACAAGTCCCAGTGACGTGACCTAGATTTTTTCCCTTAATTAACTAAAGATACTGGTTGTCAGCCACTCGTTAATTTCAACTCGGAAACCATGCCAATCGGCAAATATCATCGATATTAGTATTTTTGCAAACTATTGTAGAGATCTGAGTACAGGAAATAAGAAATAGAAGGGGAGGTTAGCTGGCATGAGCCCAAAAATGACCAACGTTGTAAGAAAGGACGAAATCAGAGTAAGACGGGAAGTTATTTTAAAATTTTGGCTTCAATGAAAAAGTATTTTAGACTCAAGATGGCAAAAGGACAACAGGCATTTATCCAATAGTGTCAAAGTTGGGTGGGAGTGTCTGTCACGTAACTTATCCTCGTCCAAACCATAGGCCTCACACGTTCATCACCGTAGGGACCAGAACTTAACCTTAACCCTAGATCTAAACCCTAATCCTGGATATCCTGGCTCCAACCATAGTTTCGAGTAATGCTTGTGTATGGCTTTCATCTGGTGATGTCACAAGTCTCAGTCACGTGACCTTGATTTTTTCCCTTAATTAACTAAAGATACTGGTTGTCAGCCACTCGTTAATTTCAACTCAAAAACCATGCCAATCGGCAAATATCGTCGATATTAGCATTTTTGCAAAGTATTGTCGAGATCTGAGTACAGGAAATTACAACTAGAGGGGGAGGTTAGCTGGCATGAGCCAAAAAATGACCAAGGTTGTAAGAAAGGACGAAATCAGAGTAAGAGGAGAAGTGATTTTGAAATTTCGGCTTCAATGAAAAAGTATTTTAGACTCAAGATAGCTAAAGGAGAACAGGTATTTATCCAATAGTGTCAAAGTTGGGTAGGAAGGTCTGTCACGTGACTTACCCTCGTCCAAACCACAGTCCTCACACGTACATCACCCTAGGGACCAGAACTTAACCTTAACCCTAGATCTAAACGCTAATCCTGGATATCCTAGCTCCAACCATAGTTTTGAGTAATGCTTGTGTATGGCTTTCATCTGGTGGTGTCACAAGTCCCAGTCACGTGACCTTAATCTTTTTCACTTAATTAACTAAAGATACTGGTTGTTAGCCACTCGTTAATTTCAACTCGGAAACCATGCCAATCGGCAAATATCATCGATATTAGTACTTTTGCAAAGTATTGTCGAGATCTGAGTACAGGAAATTAGAACTAGACGGGGAGGTTAGCTGGCATGAGCCCAAAAATGACCAACGTTGTAAGAAAGGACGAAATCAGAGTAAGAGGGGAAGTTATTTTAAAATTTCGGCTTCAATGAAAAAGTATTTTAGACTCAAGGTAGCCAAAGGACAACAGGCATTTATCCAATAGTGTCAAAGTTGGGTTGGAGTGTCTGTCACGTGACTGACCCTCGTCCAAACCATAGTTCTCACACGTACATCACCCTAGGGACCAGAACTTAACCTTAACCCTAGATCTAAACGCTAATCCTGGATATCCTAGCTTCAACCATAGTTTTGAGTAATGCTTGTGTATGGCTTTCATCTGGTGATGTCACAAGTCCCAGTGACGTGACCTAGATTTTTTCCCTTAATTAACTAAAGATACTGGTTGTCAGCCACTCGTTAATTTCAACTCGGAAACCATGCGAATCGGGAAATATCATCGATATTAGTATTTTTGCAAAGTATTGTAGAGATCTGAGTACAGGAAATAAGAAATAGAAGGGGAGGTTAGCTGGCATGAGCCCAAAAATGACCAACGTTGTAAGAAAGGACGAAATCAGAGTAAGAGGGGAAGTTATTTTAAAATTTTGGCTTCAATGAAAAAGTATTTTAGACTCAAGATGGCCAAAGGACAACAGGCATTTATCCAATAGTGTCAAAGTTGGGTGGGAGTGTCTGTCACGTAACTTATCCTCGTCCAAACCATAGCCCTCACACGTTCATCACCGTAGGGACCAGAACTTAACCTTAACCCTAGATCTAAACCCTAATCCTGGATATCCTAGCTCCAACCATAGTTTTGAGTAATGCTTGTGTATGGCTTTCATCTGGTGATGTCACAAGTGCCAGTCACGTGACCTAGATTTTTTCCCTTAATTAACTAAAGATACTGGTTGTCAGCCACTCGTTAATTTCAACTCGGAAACCATGCCAATCGGCAAATATCATCGATATTAGTATTTTTGCAAAGTATTGTCGAGATCTGAGTACAGGAAATTAGAACTAGAGGGTGAGGTTAGCTGGCATGAGCCCAAAAATTACCAACGTTGTAAGAAAGGACGAAATCAGAGTAAGAGGGGAAGTTATTTTGAAATTTTGGCTTAAATGAAAAAGTATTTTAGACTCAAGATAGCCAAAGGACAACAGGCATTTATCCAATAGTGTCAAAGTTGGGTGGGAGTTTCTGTCACGTGACTTACCCTCGTCCAAACCATAGCCCTCACTCGTACATCACCCTAGGGACCAGAACTTAACCTTAACCCTAGATCTAAACCCTAATCCTGGATCTCCTAGCTCCAACCAGAGTTTTGAGTAATGCTTGTGTATGGCTTTCATCTGGTGATGTCACAAGTCCCAGTCACGTGACCTTGATTTTTTCCCTTAATTAACTAAAGATACTGGTTGTGAGCCACTTGTTAATTTCAACTCAAAAACCATGCCAATCGGCAAATATCGTCGATATTAGCATTTTTGCAAAGTATTGTCGAGATCTGAGTACAGGAAATTACAACTAGAGGGGGAGGTTAGCTGGCATGAGCCAAAAAATGACCAAGGTTGTAAGAAAGGACGAAATCAGAGTAAGAGGAGAAGTTATTTTGAAATTTCGGCTTCAATGAAAAAGTATTTTAGACTCAAGATAGGTAAAGGACAACAGGTATTTATCCAATAGTGTCAAAGTTGGGTGGGAGTGTCTGTCACGTGACTTACCCTCGTCCAAACCACAGTCCTCACACGTACATCACCCTAGGGACCAGAACTTAACCTTAACCCTAGATCTAAACCCTAATTCTGGATATCCTGGCTCCAACCATAGTTTCGAGTAATGCTTGTGTATGGCTTTCATCTGGTGATGTCACAAGTCTCAGTCACGTGACCTTGATTTTTTCCCTTAATTAACTAAAGATACTGGTTGTCAGCCACTTGTTAATTTCAACTCAAAAACCATGCCAATCGGCAAATATCGTCGATATTAGCATTTTTGCAAAGTATTGTAGAGATCTGAGTACAGGAAATTACAACTAGAGGGGGAGGTTAGCTGGCATGAGCCAAAAAATGACCAAGGTTGTAAGAAAGGACGAAATCAGAGTAAGAGGAGAAGTGATTTTGAAATTTCGGCTTCAATGAAAAAGTTTTTTAGACTCAAGATAGCTAAAGGAGAACAGGTATTTATCCAATAGTGTCGAAGTTGGGTAGGAAGGTCTGTCACGTGACTTACCCTCGTCCAAACCACAGTCCTCACACGTACATCACCCTAGGGACCAGAACTTAACCTTAACCCTAGATCTAAACGCTAATCCTGGATATCCTAGCTCCAACCATAGTTTTGAGTAATGCTTGTGTATGGCTTTCATCTGGTGGTGTGACAAGTCCCAGTCACGTGACCTTAATCTTTTTCACTTAATTAACTAAAGATACTGGTTGTTAGCCACTCGTTAATTTCAACTCGGAAACCATGCCAATCGGCAAATATCATCGATATTAGTACTTTTGCAAAGTATTGTCGAGATCTGAGTACAGGAAATTAGAACTAGACGGGGAGGTTAGCTGGCATGAGCCCAAAAATGACCAACGTTGTAAGAAAGGACGAAATCAGAGTAAGAGGGGAAGTTATTTTAAAATTTCGGCTTCAATGAAAAAGTATTTTAGACTTAAGGTAGCCAAAGGACAACAGGCATTTATCCAATAGTGTCAAAGTTGGATGGGAGTGTCTGTCACGTGACTACCCTCGTCCAAACCATAGCCCTCACACGTACATTAACCTAGGGACCAGAACTTAACGTTAACCCTAGATCTAAACCCTAATCCTGGATATCCTAGCTCCAACCATATTTTTGAGTAATGCTTGTGTATGGCTTTCATCTGGTGATGTCACAACTCCCATTCAAGTGACCTAGATTTTTTCCCTTAATTAACTAAAGATACTGGTTGTTAGCCACTCGTTAATTTCAACTCGGAAACCATGCCAATCGGCAAATATCATCGATATTAGTACTTTTGCAAAGTATTGTCGAGATCTGAGTACAGGAAATTAGAACTAGAGGGGGAGGTTAGCTGGCATGAGCCCAAAAATGACCAACGTTGTAAGAAAGGACCAAATCAGAGTAAGAGGGGAAGTTATTTAGGAATTTCGGCTTCAATGAAAAAGTATTTTAGACTCAAGATAGCCAAAGGACAACAGGCATTTATCCAATAGTGTCAAAGTTGGATGGGAGTGTCTGTCACGTGACTGACCCTCGTCCAAACCATAGTTCTCACACGTACATCACCCTAGGGACCAGAACTTAACCTTAACCCTAGATCTAAACGCTAATCCTGGATATCTTAGCTTCAACCATAGTTTTGAGTAATGCTTGTGTATGGCTTTCATCTGGTCATGTCACAAGTCCCAGTCACGTGACCTTAATTTTTTTCACTTAATTAACTAAAGATACTGGTTGTTAGCCAATCGTTAATTTCAACTCGGAAACCATGCCAATCGGCAAATGTCATCGATATTAGTACTTTTGCAAAGTATTGTCGAGATCTGAGTACAGGAAATTAGAACTAGAGGGGGAGGTTAGCTGGCATCAGCCCAAAAATGACCAACGTTGTAAGAAAGGACGAAATCAGAGTAAGAGGGGAAGTTATTTTGAAATTTCGGCTTCAATGAAAAAGTATTTTTGACTCAAGATAGCCAAAGGACAACAGGCATTTATCCAATAGTGTCAAAGTTGGGTGGGAGTGTCTGTCACGTGACTTACCCTCGTCCAAACCATAGCCCTCACACGTACATTAACCTAGGGACCAGAACTTAACCTTAACGCTAGATGTAAACCCTAATCCTGGATATCCTAGCTCCAACCATAGTTTTGAGTAATGCTTGTGTATGGCTTTCATCTGGTGATGTCACAAGTCCCAGTCACGTGACCTAGATTTTTACCCTTAATTAACTAAAGATACTGGTTGTCAGCCACTCGTTAATTTCAACTCGGAAACCATGCCAATCGGCAAATATCATCGATATTAGTATTTTTGCAAAGTATTGTCGAGATCTGAGTACAGGAAATTAGAAATAGAGGGAGAGGTTAGCTGGCATAAGCCCAAAAATGACCAACGTTGTAAGAAAGGACGACATCAGAGTAAGAGGGGAAGTTATTTTCAAATTTTGGCCTTAATGAAAAAGTATTTTAGACTCAAGATAGCCAAAGGACAACAGGCATTTATCCAATAGTGTCAAAGTTGGGTGGGAGTGTCTGTCACGTAACTTATCCTCGTCCAAACCATAGCCCTCACACGTTCATCACCGTAGGGACCAGAACTTAACCTTAACCCTAGATCTAAACCCTAATCCTGGATATCCTAGCTCCAACCATAGTTTTGAGTAATGCTTGTGTATGGCTTTCATCTGGTGATGTCACAAGTGCCAGTCACGTGACCTTGATTTTTTCCCTTAATTAACTAAAGATACTGGTTGTCAGCCACTCGTTAATTTCAACTCGGAAACCATGCCAATCGGCAAATATCATCGATATTAGTATTTTTGCAAAGTATTGTCGAGATCTGAGTACAGGAAATTAGAACTAGAGGGGGATGTTAGCTGGGATGAGCCCAAAAATGACCAACGTTGTAAGAAAGGACGAAATCAGAGTAAGAGGGGAAGTTATTTTGAAATTTCGGCTTCAATGAAAAAGTATTTTAGACTCAAGATAGCCAAAGGACAACAGGCATTTATCCAATAGTGTCAAAGTTGGGTGGGAGTGTCTGTCACGTGACTTACCCTCGTCCAAACCATAGCCCTCACTCGTACATCAGCCTAGAGACGAGAACTTAACGTTAACCCTAGATCTAAACGTTAATCCTTGATATCCTAGCTCCAACCATAGTTTTGAGTAATGCTTGTGTATGGCTTTCATCTGGTGATGTCACAAGTCCCAGTCACGTGACCTTGATTTTTTTCCTTAATTAACTAAAGATACTGGTTGTCAGCCACTCGTTAATTTCAACTCAGAAACCATGCCAATCGGCAAATATCATCGATATTAGTATTTTTGCAAAGTATTGTCGAGATCTGAGTACAGGAAATTAGAACTGGAGGGTGAGGTTAGCTGGCATGAGCCCAAAAATGACCAACGTTGTAAGAAAGGACGAAATCAGAGTAAGAGGGGAAGTTATTTTGAAATTTCGGCTTAAATGAAAAAGTATTTTAGGCTCAAGATAGCCAAAGGACAACAGGCATTTATCCAATAGTGTCAAAGTTGGGTGGGAGTTTCTGTCACGTGACTTACCCTCGTCCAAACCATAGCCCTCACTCATACATCACCCTAGGAACCAGAACTTAACCTTAACGCTAGATGTAAACCCTAATCCTGGATATCCTAGCTCCAACCATAGTTTTGAGTAATGCTTGTGTATGGCTTTCATCTGGTGATGTCACAAGTCCCAGTCACGTGACCTAGATTTTTACCCTTAATTAACTAAAGATACTGGTTGTCAGCCACTCGTTAATTTCAACTCGGAAACCATGCCAATCGGCAAATATCATCGATATTAGTATTTTTGCAAAGTATTGTCGAGATCTGAGTACAGGAAATTAGAAATAGAGGGAGAGGTTAGCTGGCATAAGCCCAAAAATGACCAACGTTGTAAGAAAGGACGACATCAGAGTAAGAGGGGAAGTTATTTTCAAATTTTGGCCTTAATGAAAAAGTATTTTAGACTCAAGATAGCCAAAGGACAACAGGCATTTATCCAATAGTGTCAAAGTTGGGTGGGAGTGTCTGTCACGTGACTGACCCTCGTCCAAACCATAGTTCTCACACGTACATCACCCTAGGGACCAGAACTTAACCTTAACCCTAGATCTAAACGCTAATCCTGGATATCCTAGCTTCAACCATAGTTTTGAGTAATGCTTGTGTATGGCTTTCATCTGGTGATGTCACAAGTCCCAGTGACGTGACCTAGATTTTTTCCCTTAATTAACTAAAGATACTGGTTGTCAGCCACTCGTTAATTTCAACTCGGAAACCATGCCAATCGGCAAATATCATCGATATTAGTATTTTTGCAAAGTATTGTAGAGATCTGAGTACAGGAAATAAGAAATAGAAGGGGAGGTTAGCTGGCATGAGCCCAAAAATGACCAACGTTGTAAGAAAGGACGACATCAGAGTAAGAGGGGAAGTTATTTTAAAATTTTGGCTTCAATGAAAAAGTATTTTAGACTCAAGGTAGCCAAAGGACAACAGGCATTTATCCAATAGTGTCAAAGTTGGGTGGGAGTGTCTGTCACGTGACTTACCCTCGTCCAAACCATAGCCCTCACTCGTACATCACCCTAGGGACCAGAACTTAACCTTAACCCTAGATCTAAACCCTAATCCTGGATATCCTAGCTCCAACCATAGTTTTGAGTAATACTTGTGTATGGCTTTCATCTGGTGATGTCACAAGTCCCAGTCACGTGACCTTGATTTTTTCCCTTAATTAACTAAAGATACTGGTTGTCAGCCACTGGTTAATTTCAACTCAAAAGCCATGCCAATCGGCAAATATCGTCGATATTAGCATTTTTGCAAAGTATTGTAGAGATCTGAGTACAGGAAATTACAACTAGAGGGGGAGGTTAGCTGGCATGAGCCAAAAAATGACCAAGGTTGTAAGAAAGGACGAAATCAGAGTAAGAGGAGAAGTTATTTTGAAATTTCGGCTTCAATGAAAAAGTATTTTAGACTCAAGATAGCTAAAGGACAACAGGTATTTATCCAATAGTGTCAAAGTTGGGTGGGAGTGTCTGTCACGTCACTTACCCTCGTCCAAACCACAGTCCTCACACGTACATCACCCTAGGGACCAGAACTTAACCTTAACCCTAGATCTAAACCCTAATTCTGGATATCCTGGTTCCAACCATAGTTTCGAGTAATGCTTGTGTATGGCTTTCATCTGGTGATGTCACAAGTCTCAGTCACGTGACCTTGATTTTTTCCCTTAATTAACTAAAGATACTGGTTGTCAGCCACTTGTTAATTTCAACTCAAAAACCATGCCAATCGGCAAATATCGTCGATATTAGCATTTTTGCAAAGTATTGTAGAGATCTGAGTACAGGAAATTACAACTAGAAGGGGAGGTTAGCTGGCATGAGCCAAAAAATGACCAAGGTTGTAAGAAAGGACGAAATCAGAGTAAGAGGGGAAGTTATTTTGAAATTTCGGCTTCAATGAAAAAGTATTTTAGACTCAAGATAGCTAAAGGAGAACAGGTATTTATCCAATAGTGTCAAAGTTGGGTAGGAAGGTCTGTCACGTGACTTACCCTCGTCCAAACCACAGTCCTCACACGTACATCACCCTAGGGACCAGAACTTAACCTTAACCCTAGATCTAAACGCTAATCCTGGATATCCTAGCTCCAACCATAGTTTTGAGTAATGCTTGTGTATGGCTTTCATCTGGTGGTGTCACAAGTCCCAGTCACGTGACCTTAATCTTTTTCACTTAATTAACTAAAGATACTGGTTGTTAGCCACTCGTTAATTTCAACTCGGAAACCATGCCAATCGGCAAATATCATCGATATTAGTACTTTTGCAAAGTATTGTCGAGATCTGAGTACAGGAAATTAGAACTAGACGGGGAGGTTAGCTGGCATGAGCCCAAAAATGACCAACGTTGTAAGAAAGGACGAAATCAGAGTAAGAGGGGAAGTTATTTTAAAATTTCGGCTTCAATGAAAAAGTATTTTAGACTCAAGGTAGCCAAAGGACAACAGGCATTTATCCAATAGTGTCAAAGTTGGGTGGGAGTGTCTGTCACGTGACTTACCCTCGTCCAAACCATAGCCCTCACTCGTACATCACCCTAGGGACCAGAACTTAACCTTAACCCTAGATCTAAACCCTAATCCTGGATATCCTAGCTCCAACCATAGTTTTGAGTAATACTTGTGTATGGCTTTCATCTGGTGATGTCACAAGTCCCAGTCACGTGACCTTGATTTTTTCCCTTAATTAACTAAAGATACTGGTTGTCAGCCACTCGTTAATTTCAACTCGGCAATCATGCCAATCGGCAAATATCATCGATATTAGTATTTTCGCAAAGTATTGTAGAGATCTGAGTACTAGAAATTAGAAATAGAGGGAGAGGTTAGCTGGCATAAGCCCAAAAATGACCAACGTTGTAAGAAAGGACGAAATCAGACTAAGAAGGGAAGTTATTTTAAAATTTCGGCTTCAATGAAAAAGTATTTTAGACTCAAGATGGCCAAAGGACAACAGGCATTTATCCAATAGTGTCAATGTTGGGTGGGAGTGTCTGTCACGTAACTTATCCTCGTCCAAACCATAGCCCTCACACGTTCATCACCCTAGGGACCAGGACTTAACCTTAACCCCAGATCTAAACCTTAAGCCTGGATATCTTAGCTCCAACCATAGTTTTGAGTAATGCTTGTGTATGGCTTTCATCTGGTGATGTCACAAGTCCCAGTCACGTGACCTTGATTTTTTCCCTTAATTAACTAAAGATACTGGTTGTCAGCCACTCGTTAATTTCAACTCGGAAACCATGCCAATCGGCAACTATCATCGACATTAGTATTTTTGCAAAGTATTGTCGAGATCTGAGTACAGGAAATTAGAACTAGAGGGGGAGGTTAGCTGGCATGAGCCCAAAAATGACCAACGTTGTAAGAAAGGACGAAATCAGAGTAAGAGGGGAAGTTATTTTTAAATTTTGGCCTTAATGAAAAAGTATTTTAGACTCAAGATAGCCAAAGGACAACAGGCATTTATCCAATAGTTTCAAAGTTGGGTGGGAGTGTCTGTCACGTGACTTACCCTCGTCCAAACCATAGCCCTCACTCGTACATCACCCTAGGGACCAGAACTTAACCTTAACCCTAGATCTAAACCCTAATCCTGGATATCCTAGCTCCAACCATAGTTTTGAGTAATGCTTGTGTATGGCTTTCATCTGGTGATGTCACAAGTCCCAGTCACGTGACCTTGATTTTTTCCCTTAATTAACTAAAGATACTGGTTTTCAGCAACTCGTTAATTTAGACTCGGAAACCATGCCAATCGGCAAATATCATCGATATTAGTATTTTTGCAAAGTATTGTCGAGATCTGAGTACAGGAAATTAGAACTAGAGGGGGAGGTTAGCTGGCATGAGCCCAAAAATGACCAACGTTGTAAGAAAGGACGAAATCAGAGTAAGAAGGGAAGTTATTTTGAAATTTCGAGATCAATGAAAAAGTATTTTAGACTCAAGATAGCCAAAGGACAACAGGCATTTATCCAATAGTGTCAAAGTTGGGTGGGAGTGTCTTTCACGTGACTTACCCTCATCCAAACCATAGCCCTCACACGTACATCACCCTAGGGACCAGAACTTAACCTTAACCCTAGAACTAAACCGTAATCCTGGATATCCTAGCTCCAACCATAGTTTTGAGTAATGCTTGTAATGGCTTTCATCTGGTGATGTCACAAGTCCCAGTTACGTGACCTAGATTTTTTCCCTTAATTAACTAAAGATACTGGTTGTCAGCCACTCGTTAATTTCAACTCGGAAACCATGCCAATCAGCAAATATCATCAATATTAGTATTTTTGCAAAGTATTGTAGAGATCAAAGGCCCCATTTCCCTTAAAGGGAAAAGGACCAAATGCTGATGATGATGATTGTAGAGATCTGAGTACAGGAAATTAGAACTAGAGGGGAAGGTTAGCTGGCATGAGCCCAAAAATGACCAACGGTGTAAGAAAGGATGAAATCAGAGTAAGAGGGGAAGTTATTTTGAAATTTCGGCTTCAATGAAAAAGTATTTTAGACTCAAGATAGCCAAGGGACAACAGGCATTTATCCAATAGTGTCAAAGTTGGATGGGAGTGTCTGTCACGTGACTTATCCTCGTCCAAACCAAAGCCCTCACACGTTCATCACCCTAGGGACCAGAACTTAACCTTAACCCTAGAACTAAACCGTAATCCTGGATATCCTAGCTCCAACCATAGTTTTGAGTAATGCTTGTGTATGGCTTTCATCTGGTGATGTCACAAGTCCCAGTCACGTGACCTAGATTTTTTCCCTTAATTAACTAAAGATACTGGTTGTCAGCCACTCGTTAATTTCAACTCGGAAACCATGCCAATCAGCAAATATCATTAATATTAGTATTTTTGCAAACTATTGTAGAGATCAAAGGCCCCATTTCCCTTAAAGGGAAAAGGACCAAATGCTGATGATGATGATTGTCGAGATCTGAGAACAAGAAATTAGAACTAGAGGAGAAGGTTAGCTGGCATGAGCCCAAAAATGACAAACATTGTAAGAAAGGACGAAATCAGAGTAAGAGGGGAAGTTATTTTGAAATTTCGGCTTTAATGAAAAAGTATTTTAGACTCAAGATAGCCAAAAGACAAAAGGCATTTATCCAATAGTGTCAAAGTTGGGTTGGAGTGTCTGTCACGTGACTTACCCTCGTTCAAACCATAGCCCTCACACGTACATTAACCTAGGGACCAGAACTTAACCTTAACCCTAGATCTAAACCCTAATCCTGGATATCCTAGCTCCAACCATAGTTTTGAGTAATGCTTGTGTATGGCTTTCATCTGGTGATATCACAAGTCCCAGTCACGTGACCTTGATTTTTTCCCTTAATTAACTAAAGATACTGGTTGTTAGCCACTCGTTAATTTCAACTCGGAAACCATGCCAATCGGCAAATATCATCGATATTAGTATTTTTGCAAAGTATTGTCCAGATCTGAGTACAGGAAATTAGAACTAGAGGGGGAGGTTAGCTGGCATGAGCCCAGAAATGACCAACGTTGTAAGAAAGGACGAAATCAGAGTAAGAGGGGAAGTTATTTTGAAATTTCGGCTTCAATGAAAAAGTATTTTAGACTCAAGATAGCCAAAGGACAACAGGCATTTATCCAATAGTGTCAAAGTTGGGTGGGAGTGTCTGTCACGTGACTTACCCTCATCCAAATCATAGCCCTCACACGTACATCACCCTAGGGACCAGAACTTAACCTTAACCCTAGATCTAAACGCTAATCCTGGATATCCTAGCTCCAACCATAGTTTTGAGTAATGCTTGTGTATGGCTTTCATCTGGTGATGTCAGAAGTCCCAGTGACGTGACCTAGATTTTTTCCCTTAATTAACTAAAGATACTGGTTGTCAGCCACTCGTTAATTTCAACTCGGAAACCATGCCAATCAGCAAATATCATCAATATTAGTATTTTTGCAAAGTATTGTAGAGATCAAAGGCCCCATTTCCCTTAAAGGAAAAAGGACCAAATGCTGATGATGATGATTGTAGAGATCTGAGTACAAGAAATTAGAACTAGAGGGGGAGGTTAGCTGTCATGAGCCCAAAAATGACCAACGGTGTAAGAAAGGATGAAATCAGAGTAAGAGGGGAAGTTATTTTGAAATTTCGGCTTCAATGAAAAAGTATTTTAGACTCAAGATAGCCAAGGGACAACAGGCATTTATCAATTAGTGTCAAAGTTGGGTGGGAGTGTCTGTCACGTGACTTACCCTCGTTCAAACCATAGCCGTCACACGTACATTAACCTAGGGACCAGAACTTAACCTTAACCCTAGATCTAAACCCTAATCCTGGATATCCTAGCTCCAACCATAGTTTTGAGTAATGCTTGTGTATGGCTTTCATCTGGTGATGTCACAAGTCCCAGTGACGTGACCTAGATTTTTTCCCTTAATTAACTAAAGATACTGGTTGTCAGCCACTCGTTAATTTCAACTCGGAAACCATGCCAATCGGCAAATATCATCGATATTAGTATTTTTGCAAAGTATTGTAGAGATCTGAGTACAGGAAATAAGAAATAGAAGGGGAGGTTAGCTGGCATGAGCCCAAATATGACCAACGTTGTAAGAAAGGACGAAATCACAGTAAGAGGGGAAGTTATTTTAAAATTTTGGCTTCAATGAAAAAGTATTTTAGACTCAAGATAGCCAAAGGACAACAGGCATTTATCCAATAGTGTCAAAGTTGGGTGGGAGTGTCTGTCACGTGACTGACCCTCGTCCAAACCATAGTTCTCACACGTACATCACCCTAGGGACCAGAACTTAACCTTAACCCTAGATCTAAACGCTAATCCTGGGTATCCTAGCTTCAACCATAGTTTTGAGTAATGCTTGTGTATGGCTTTCATCTGGTGATGTCACAAGTCCCAGTGACGTGACCTAGATTTTTTCCCTTAATTAACTAAAGATACTGGTTGTCAGCCACTCGTTAATTTCAACTCGGAAACCATGCCAATCGGCAAATATCATCAATATTAGTATTTTTTCAAAGTATTGTAGAGATCTGAGTACAGGAAATAAGAAATAGAAGGAGAGGTTAGCTGGCATGAGCCCAAAAATGACCAACGTTGTAAGAAAGGACGAAATCACAGTAAGAGGGGAAGTTATTTTAAAATTTTGGCTTCAATGAAAAAGTATTTTAGACTCAAGATGGCCAAAGGACAACAGGCATTTATCCAATAGTGTCAAAGTTGGGTAGGAGTGTCTGTCACGTCACTTATCCTCGTCCAAACCATAGCCCTCACACGTTCATCACCGTAGGGACCAGAACTTAACCTTAACCCTAGATCTAAACCCTAATCCTGGATATCCTAGCTCCAACCATAGTTTTGAGTAATGCTTGTGTATGGCTTTCATCTGGTGATGTCACAAGTGCCCGTCACGTGACCTTGATTTTTTCCCTTAATTAACTAAAGATACTGGTTGTCAGCCACTCGTTAATTTCAACTCGGAAACCATGCCAATCGGCAAATATCATCGATATTAGTATTTTTGCAAAGTATTGTCGAGATCTGAGTACAGGAAATTAGAACTAGAGGGGGATGTTAGCTGGCATGAGCCCAAAAATGACCAACGTTGTAAGAAAGGACGAAGTCAGAGTAAGAGGGGAAGTTATTTTAAAATTTCGGCTTAAATGAAAAAGTATTTTAGACTCAAGATAGCCAAAGGACAACAGGCATTTATCCAATAGTGTCAAAGTTGGGTGGGAGTTTCTGTCACGTGACTTACCCTCGTCCAAACCATAGCCCTCACTCGTACATCACCCTAGGGACCAGAACTTAACCTTAACCCTAGATCTAAACCCTAATCCTGGATCTCCTAGCTCCAACCAGAGTTTTGAGTAATGCTTGTGTATGGCTTTCATCTGGTGATGTCACAAGTCCCAGTCACGTGACCTTGATTTTTTCCCTTAATTAACTAAAGATACTGGTTGTCAGCCACTTGTTAATTTCAACTCAAAAACCATGCCAATCGGCAAATATCGTCGATATTAGCATTTTTGCAAAGTATTGTAGAGATCTGAGTACAGGAAATTACAACTAGAGGGGGAGGTTAGCTGGCATGAGCCAAAAAATGACCAAGGTTGTAAGAAAGGACGAAATCAGAGTAAGAGGAGAAGTTATTTTGAAATTTTGGCTTCAATGAAAAAGTATTTTAGACTCAAGATAGCTAAAGGACAACAGGTATTTATCCAATAGTGTCAAAGTTGGGTGGGAGTGTCTGTCACGTGACTTACCCTCGTCCAAACCACAGTCCTCACACGTACATCACCCTAGGGACCAGAACTTAACCTTAACCCTAGATCTAAACCCTAATTCTGGATATCCTGGCTCCAACCATAGTTTCGAGTAATGCTTGTGTATGGCTTTCATCTGGTGATGTCACAAGTCTGAGTCACGTGACCTTGATTTTTTCCCTTAATTAACTAAAGATACTGGTTGTAAGCCACTTGTTAATTTCAACTCAAAAACCATGCCAATCGGCAAATATCGTCGATATTAGCATTTTTGCAAAGTATTGTAGAGATCTGAGTACAGGAAATTACAACTAGAGGGGGAGGTTAGCTGGCATGAGCCAAAAAATGACCAAGGTTGTAAGAAAGGACGAAATCAGAGTAAGAGGAGAAGTGATTTTGAAATTTCGGCTTCAATGAAAAAGTATTTTAGACTCAAGATAGCTAAAGGAGAACAGGTATTTATCCAATAGTGTCAAAGTTGGGTAGGAAGGTCTGTCACGTGACTTACCCTCGTCCAAACCACAGTCCTCACACGTACATCACCCTAGGGACCAGAACTTAACCTTAACCCTAGATCTAAACGCTAATCCTGGATATCCTAGCTCCAACCATAGTTTTGAGTAATGCTTGTGTATGGCTTTCATCTGGTGGTGTCACAAGTCCCAGTCACGTGACCTTAATCTTTTTCACTTAATTAACTAAAGATACTGGTTGTTAGCCACTCGTTAATTTCAACTCGGAAACCATGCCAATCGGCAAATATCATCGATATTAGTACTTTTGCAAAGTATTGTCGAGATCTGAGTACAGGAAATTAGAACTAGACGGGGAGGTTAGCTGGCATGAGCCCAAAAATGACCAACGTTGTAAGAAAGGACGAAATCAGAGTAAGAGGGGAAGTTATTTTGAAATTTCGGCTTCAATGAAAAAGTATTTTAGACTCAAGATAGCCAAAGGACAACAGGCATTTATCCAATAGTGTCAAAGTTGGGTGGGAGTGTCTGTCACGTGACTTACCCTCGTCCAAACCATAGCCCTCACACGTACATTAACCTAGGGACCAGAACTTAACCTTAACCCTAGATGTAAACCCTAATCCTGGATATCCTAGCTCCAACCATAGTTTTGAGTAATGCTTGTGTATGGCTTTCATCTGGTGATGTCACAAGTCCCAGTCACGTGACCTAGATTTTTTCCCTTAATTAACTAAAGATACTGGTTGTCAGCCACTCGTTAATTTCAACTCGGAAACCATGCCAATCGGCAAATATCATCGATATTAGTATTTTTGCAAAGTTTTGTCGAGATCTGAGTACAGGAAATTAGAACTAGAGGGAGAGGTTAGCTGGCATAAGCCCAAAAATGACCAACGTTGTAAGAAAGGACGAAATCAGACTAAGAGGGGAAGTTATTTTAAAATTTCGGCTTCAATGAAAAAGTATTTTAGACTCAAGATGGCCAAAGGACAACAGGCATTTATCCAATAGTGTCAATGTTGGGTGGGAGTGTCTGTCACGTAACTTATCCTCGTCCAAACCATAGCCCTCACACGTTCATCACCCTAGGGACCAGGACTTAACCTTAACCCCAGATCTAAACCTTAATCCTGGATATCTTAGCTCCAACCATAGTTTTGAGTAATGCTTGTGTATGGCTTTCATCTGGTGATGTCACAAGTCCCAGTCACGTGACCTTGATTTTTTCCCTTAATTAACTAAAGATACTGGTTGTCAGCCACTCGTTAATTTCAACTCGGAAACCATGCCAATCGGCAACTATCATCGACATTAGTATTTTTGCAAAGTATTGTCGAGATCTGAGTACAGGAAATTAGAACTAGAGGGGGAGGTGAGCTGGCATGAGCCCAAAAATGACCAACGTTGTAAGAAAGGACGAAATCAGAGTAAGAGGGGAAGTTATTTTTAAATTTTGGCCTTAATGAAAAAGTATTTTAGACTCAAGATAGCCAAAGGACAACAGGCATTTATCCAATAGTTTCAAAGTTGGGTGGGAGTGTCTGTCACGTGACTTACCCTCGTCCAAACCATAGCCCTCACTCGTACATCACCCTAGGGACCAGAACTTAACCTTAACCCTAGATCTAAACCCTAATCCTGGATATCCTAGCTCCAACCATAGTTTTGAGTAATGCTTGTGTATGGCTTTCATCTGGTGATGTCACAAGTCCCAGTCACGTGACCTTGATTTTTTCCCTTAATTAACTAAAGATACTGGTTTTCAGCAACTCGTTAATTTAGACTCGGAAACCATGCCAATCGGCAAATATCATCGATATTAGTATTTTTGCAAAGTATTGTCGAGATCTGAGTACAGGAAATTAGAACTAGAGGGGGAGGTTAGCTGGCATGAGCCCAAAAATGACCAACGTTGTAAGAAAGGACGAAATCAGAGTAAGAAGGGAAGTTATTTTGAAATTGCGAGATCAATGAAAAAGTATTTTAGACTCAAGATAGCCAAAGGACAACAGGCATTTATCCAATAGTGTCAAAGTTGGGTGGGAGTGTCTTTCACGTGACTTACCCTCATCCAAACCATAGCCCTCACACGTACATCACCCTAGGGACCAGAACTTAACCTTAACCCTAGATCTAAACCTTAATCCTGGATATCCTAGCTCCAACCATAGTTTTGAGTAATGCTTGTGTATGGCTTTCATCTGGTGATGTCACAAGTCCGAGTCACGTGACCTAGATTTTTTCCCTTAATTAACTAAAGATACTTGTGGTCAGCCACTCGTTAATTTCAACTCGGAAACCATGCCAATCGGCAAATATTATCAATATTAGTATTTTTGCAAAGTATTGTAGAGATCTGAGTACAGGAAATTAGAAATAGAGGGGGAGGTTAGCTGGCATGAGCCCAAAAATGACCAACGTTGTAAGAAAGGATGAAATCAGAGTAAGAGGGGAAGTTATTTTGAAATTTCGGCTTCAATGAAAAAGTATTTTAGACTCAAGATAGCCAAAGGACAACAGGCATTTATCCAATAGTGTCAAAGTTGGGTGGGAGTGTCTGTCACGTGACTTACCCTCGTCCAAACCATAGCCCTCACACGTACATCACCCTAGGGACCAGAACTTAACCTTAACCCTAGAACTAAACCGTAATCCTGGATATCCTAGCTCCAACCATAGTTTTGAGTAATGCTTGTAATGGCTTTCATCTGGTGATGTCACAAGTCCCAGTTACGTGACCTAGATTTTTTCCCTTAATTAACTAAAGATACTGGTTGTCAGCCACTCGTTAATTTCAACTCGGAAACCATGCCAATCAGCAAATATCATCAATATTAGTATTTTTGCAAAGTATTGTAGAGATCAAAGGCCCCATTTCCCTTAAAGGGAAAAGGACGAAATGCTGATGATGATGATTGTAGAGATCTGAGTACAGGAAATTAGAACTAGAGGGGAAGGTTAGCTGGCATGAGCCCAAAAATGACCAACGGTGTAAGAAAGGATGAAATCAGAGTAAGAGGGGAAGTTATTTTGAAATTTCGGCTTCAATGAAAAAGTATTTTAGACTCAAGATAGCCAAGGGACAACAGGCATTTATCCAATAGTGTCAAAGT
The DNA here is from genome assembly GCF_977016875.1 of Pavona decussata. Classification (NCBI taxonomy): domain Eukaryota; kingdom Metazoa; phylum Cnidaria; class Anthozoa; order Scleractinia; family Agariciidae; genus Pavona; species Pavona decussata. The sequence goes on along the minus strand of NW_028145513.1, from coordinate 1,637,262 downwards.
TGGGTGGGAGTGTCTGTCACGTGACTTATCCTCGTCCAAACCAAAGCCCTCACACGTTCATCACCCTAGGGACCAGAACTTAACCTTAACCCTAGAACTAAACCGTAATCCTGGATATCCTAGCTCCAACCATAGTTTTGAGTAATGCTTGTGTATGGCTTTCATCTGGTGATGTCACAAGTCCCAGTCACGTGACCTAGATTTTTTCCCTTAATTAACTAAAGATACTGGTTGTCAGCCACTCGTTAATTTCAACTCGGAAACCATGCCAATCAGCAAATATCATTAATATTAGTATTTTTGCAAACTATTGTAGAGATCAAAGGCCCCATTTCCCTTAAAGGGAAAAGGACCAAATGCTGATGATGATGATTGTCGAGATCTGAGAACAAGAAATTAGAACTAGAGGAGAAGGTTAGCTGGCATGAGCCCAAAAATGACAAACATTGTAAGAAAGGACGAAATCAGAGTAAGAGGGGAAGTTATTTTGAAATTTCGGCTTTAATGAAAAAGTATTTTAGACTCAAGATAGCCAAAAGACAAAAGGCATTTATCCAATAGTGTCAAAGTTGGGTTGGAGTGTCTGTCACGTGACTTACCCTCGTTCAAACCATAGCCCTCACACGTACATTAACCTAGGGACCAGAACTTAACCTTAACCCTAGATCTAAACCCTAATCCTGGATATCCTAGCTCCAACCATAGTTTTGAGTAATGCTTGTGTATGGCTTTCATCTGGTGATATCACAAGTCCCAGTCACGTGACCTTGATTTTTTCCCTTAATTAACTAAAGATACTGGTAGTTAGCCACTCGTTAATTTCAACTCGGAAACCATGCCAATCGGCAAATATCATCGATATTAGTATTTTTGCAAAGTATTGTCCAGATCTGAGTACAGGAAATTAGAACTAGAGGGGGAGGTTAGCTGGCATGAGCCCAGAAATGACCAACGTTGTAAGAAAGGACGAAATCAGAGTAAGAGGGGAAGTTATTTTGAAATTTCGGCTTCAATGAAAAAGTATTTTAGACTCAAGATAGCCAAAGGACAACAGGCATTTATCCAATAGTGTCAAAGTTGGGTGGGAGTGTCTGTCACGTGACTTACCCTCATCCAAATCATAGCCCTCACACGTACATCACCCTAGGGACCAGAACTTAACCTTAACCCTAGATCTAAACCCTAATCCTGGATATCCTAGCTCCAACCATAGTTTTGAGTAATGCTTGTGTATGGCTTTCATCTGGTGATGTCACAAGTCCCAGTGACGTGACCTAGATTTTTTCCCTTAATTAACTAAAGATACTGGTTGTCAGCCACTCGTTAATTTCAACTCGGAAACCATGCCAATCAGCAAATATCATCAATATTAGTATTTTTGCAAAGTATTGTAGAGATCAAAGGCCCCATTTCCCTTAAAGGGAAAAGGACCAAATGCTGATGATGATGATTGTAGAGATCTGAGTACAAGAAATTAGAACTAGAGGGGGAGGTTAGCTGTCATGAGCCCAAAAATGACCAACGGTGTAAGAAAGGATGAAATCAGAGTAAGAGGGGAAGTTATTTTGAAATTTCGGCTTCAATGAAAAAGTATTTTAGACTCAAGATAGCCAAGGGACAACAGGCATTTATCAATTAGTGTCAAAGTTGGGTGGGAGTGTCTTTCACGTGACTTATCCTCGTCCAAACCATAGCCTTCACACGTTTATCACCCTAGGGATTAGAACTTAACCTTAACCCTAGATCTAAACCCTAATCCTGGATATCCTAGCTCCGACCATAGTTTTGAGTAATGCTTGTGTATGGCTTTCATCTGGTGATGTCACAAGTCCCAGTCACGTGACCTAGATTTTTTCCCTTAATTAACTAAAGATACTGGTTGTCAGCCACTCGTTAATTTCAACTCGGAAACCATGCCAATCGGCAAATATCATCGATATTAGTATTTTTGCAAAGTATTGTCGAGATCTGAGAACAAGAAATTAGAACTAGATGGGGAGGTTAGCTGGCATGAGCCCAAAAATGACCAACGTTGTAAGAAAGGACGAAATCAGAGTAAGAGGGGAAGTTATTTTGAAATTTCGGCTTAAATGAAAAAGTATTTTAGACTCAAGATAGCCAAAAGACAAAAGGCATTTATCCAATAGTGTCAAAGTTGGGTTGGAGTGTCTGTCACGTGACTTACCCTCGTTCAAACCATAGCCGTCACACGTACATTAACCTAGGGACCAGAACTTAACCTTAACCCTAGATCTAAACCCTAATCCTGGATATCCTAGCTCCAACCATAGTTTTGAGTAATGCTTGTGTATGGCTTTCATCTGGTGATGTCACAAGTCCCAGTGACGTGACCTAGATTTTTTCCCTTAATTAACTAAAGATACTGGTTGTCAGCCACTCGTTAATTTCAACTCGGAAACCATGCCAATCGGCAAATATCATCGATATTAGTATTTTTGCAAAGTATTTTAGAGATCTGAGTACAGGAAATAAGAAATAGAAGGGGAGGTTAGCTGGCATGAGCCCAAAAATGACCAACGTTGTAAGAAAGGACGAAATCACAGTAAGAGGGGAAGTTATTTTAAAATTTTGGCTTCAATGAAAAAGTATTTTAGACTCAAGATAGCCAAAGGACAACAGGCATTTATCCAATAGTGTCAAAGTTGGGTGGGAGTGTCTGTCACGTGACTGACCCTCGTCCAAACCATAGTTCTCACACGTACATCACCCTAGGGACCAGAACTTAACCTTAACCCTAGATCTAAACGCTAATCCTGGGTATCCTAGCTTCAACCATAGTTTTGAGTAATGCTTGTGTATGGCTTTCATCTGGTGATGTCACAAGTCCCAGTGACGTGACCTAGATTTTTTCCCTTAATTAACTAAAGATACTGGTTGTCAGCCACTCGTTAATTTCAACTCGGAAACCATGCCAATCGGCAAATATCATCAATATTAGTATTTTTGCAAAGTATTGTAGAGATCTGAGTACAGGAAATAAGAAATAGAAGGGGAGGTTAGCTGGCATGAGCCCAAAAATGACCAACGTTGTAAGAAAGGACGAAATCAGAGTAAGAGGGGAAGTTATTTTAAAATTTTGGCTTCAATGAAAAAGTATTTTAGACTCAAGATGGCCAAAGGACAACAGGCATTTATCCAATAGTGTCAAAGTTGGGTAGGAGTGTCTGTCACGTAACTTATCCTCGTCCAAACCATAGCCCTCACACGTTCATCACCGTAGGGACCAGAACTTAACCTTAACCCTAGATCTAAACCCTAATCCTGGATATCCTAGCTCCAACCATAGTTTTGAGTAATGCTTGTGTATGGCTTTCATCTGGTGATGTCACAAGTGCCCGTCACGTGACCTTGATTTTTTCCCTTAATTAACTAAAGATACTGGTTGTCAGCCACTCGTTAATTTCAACTCGGTAACCATGCCAATCGGCAAATATCATCGATATTAGTATTTTTGCAAAGTATTGTCGAGATCTGAGTACAGGAAATTAGAACTAGAGGGGGATGTTAGCTGGGATGAGCCCAAAAATGACCAACGTTGTAAGAAAGGACGAAGTCAGAGTAAGAGGGGAAGTTATTTTACAATTTCGGCTTAAATGAAAAAGTATTTTAGACTCAAGATAGCCAAAGGACAACAGGCATTTATCCAATAGTGTCAAAGTTGGGTGGGAGTTTCTGTCACGTGACTTACCCTCGTCCAAACCATAGCCCTCACTCGTACATCAGCCTGGAGACCAGAACTTAACGTTAACCCTAGATCTAAACGTTAATCCTGGATATCCTAGCTCCAACCATAGTTTTGAGTAATGCTTGTGTATGGCTTTCATCTGGTGATGTCACAAGTCCCAGTCACGTGACCGTGATTTTTTTCCTTAATTAACTAAAGATACTGGTTGTCAGCCACTCGTTAATTTCAACTCGGAAACCATGCCAATCGGCAACTATCATCGACATTAGTATTTTTGCAAAGTATTGTCGAGATCTGAGTACAGGAAATTAGAACTAGAGGGTGAGCTTAGCTGGCATGAGCCCAAAAATTACCAACGTTGTAAGAAAGGACGACATCAGAGTAAGAGGGGAAGTTATTTTGAAATTTTGGCTTAAATGAAAAAGTATTTTAGACTCAAGATAGCCAAAGGACAACAGGCATTTATCCAATAGTGTCAAAGTTGGGTGGGAGTTTCTGTCACGTGACTTACCCTCGTCCAAACCATAGCCCTCACTCGTACATCACCCTAGGGACCAGAACTTAACCTTAACCCTAGATCTAAACCCTAATCCTGGATCTCCTAGCTCCAACCATAGTTTTGAGTAATGCTTGTGTATGGCTTTCATCTGGTGATGTCACAAGTCCCCGTCACGTGACCTTGATTTTTTCCCTTAATTAACTAAAGATACTGGTTGTCAGCCACTTGTTAATTTCAACTCAAAAACCATGCCAATCGGCAAATATCGTCGATATTAGCATTTTTGCAAAGTATTGTCGAGATCTGAGTACAGGAAATTACAACTAGAGGGGGAGGTTAGCTGGCATGAGCCAAAAAATGACCAAGGTTGTAAGAAAGGACGAAATCAGAGTAAGAGGAGAAGTTATTTTGAAATTTCGGCTTCAATGAAAAAGTATTTTAGACTCAAGATAGCTAAAGGACAACAGGTATTTATCCAATAGTGTCAAAGTTGGGTGGGAGTGTCTGTCACGTGACTTACCCTCGTCCAAACCACAGTCCTCACACGTACATCACCCTAGGGACCAGAACTTAACCTTAACCCTAGATCTAAACCCTAATTCTGGATATCCTAGCTCCAACCATAGTTTCGAGTAATGCTTGTGTATGGCTTTCATCTGGTGATGTCACAAGTCTGAGTCACGTGACCTTGATTTTTTCCCTTAATTAACTAAAGATACTGGTTGTCAGCCACTTGTTAATTTCAACTCAAAAACCATGCCAATCGGCAAATATCGTCGATATTAGCATTTTTGCAAAGTATTGTAGAGATCTGAGTACAGGAAATTACAACTAGAGGGGGAGGTTAGCTGGCATGAGCCAAAAAATGACCAAGGTTGTAAGAAAGGACGAAATCAGAGTAAGAGGAGAAGTGATTTTGAAATTTCGGCTTCAATGAAAAAGTATTTTAGACTCAAGATAGCTAAAGGAGAACAGGTATTTATCCAATAGTGTCAAAGTTGGGTAGGAAGGTCTGTCACGTGACTTACCCTCGTCCAAACCACAGTCCTCACACGTACATCACCCTAGGGACCAGAACTTAACCTTAACCCTAGATCTAAACGCTAATCCTGGATATCCTAGCTCCAACCATAGTTTTGAGTAATGCTTGTGTATGGCTTTCATCTGGTGGTGTCACAAGTCCCAGTCACGTGACCTTAATCTTTTTCACTTAATTAACTAAAGATACTGGTTGTTAGCCACTCGTTAATTTCAACTCGGAAACCATGCCAATCGGCAAATATCATCGATATTAGTACTTTTGCAAAGTATTGTCGAGATCTGAGTACAGGAAATTAGAACTAGACGGGGAGGTTAGCTGGCATGAGCCCAAAAATGACCAACGTTGTAAGAAAGGACGAAATCAGAGTAAGAGGGGAAGTTATTTTGAAATTTCGGCTTCAATGAAAAAGTATTTTAGACTCAAGATAGCCAAAGGACAACAGGCATTTATCCAATAGTGTCAAAGTTGGGTGGGAGTGTCTGTCACGTGACTTACCCTCGTCCAAACCATAGCCCTCACACGTACATTAACCTAGGGACCAGAACTTAACCTTAACCCTAGATGTAAACCCTAATCCTGGATATCCTAGCTCCAACCATAGTTTTGAGTAATGCTTGTGTATGGCTTTCATCTGGTGATGTCACAAGTCCCAGTCACGTGACCTAGATTTTTTCCCTTAATTAACTAAAGATACTGGTTGTCAGCCACTCGTTAATTTCAACTCGGAAACCATGCCAATCGGCAAATATCATCGATATTAGTATTTTTGCAAAGTATTGTAGAGATCTGAGTACAGGAAATTAGAAATAGAGGGGGAGGTTAGCTGGCATGAGCCCAAAAATGACCAACGGTGTAAGAAAGGATGAAATCAGAGTAAGAGGGGAAGTTATTTCGAAATTTTGGCTTCAATGAAAAAAAAGTATTTTAGACTCAAGATAGCCAAAGGACAACAGGCATTTATCCAATAGTGGAAAAGTTGGGTGGGAGTGTCTGTCACGTGACTTATCCTCGTCCAAACCATAGCCCTCACACGTTCATCACCCTAGGGACCAGAACTTAACCTTAACCCTAGATCTAAACCCTAATCCTGGATATCCTAGCTCCAACCATAGTTTTGAGTAATGCTTGTGTATGGCTTTTTTCTGGTGATGTCACAAGTCCATGTCACGTGACCTTGATTTTTTCCCTTAATTAACTAAACATACTGGTTGTCAGCAAACTCGTTAATTTCAACTCGGAAACCATGCCAATCGGCAAATATCATCGATATTAGTATTTTTGCAAAGTTTTGTCGAGATCTGAGTACAGGAAATTAGAACTAGAGGGGGAGGTTAGCTGGCATGAGCCCAAAAATGACCAACGTTGTAAGAAAGGACGAAATCAGAGTAAGAGGGGAAGTTATTTTCAAATTTTGGCCTTAATGAAAAAGTATTTTAGACTCAAGATAGCCAAAGGACAACAGGCATTTATCCAATAGTGTCAAAGTTGGGTGGGAGTGTCTGTCACGTAACTTATCCTCGTCCAAACCATAGCCCTCACACGTTCATCACCGTAGGGACCAGAACTTAACCTTAACCCTAGATCTAAACCCTAATCCTCAATATCCTTGCTCCAACCATAGTTTTGAGTAATGCTTGTGTATGGCTTTCATCTGGTGATGTCACAAGTGCCAGTCACGTGACCTTGATTTTTTCCCTTAATTAACTAAAGATACTGGTTGTCAGCCACTCGTTAATTTCAACTCGGAAACCATGCCAATCGGCAAATATCATCGATATTAGTATTTTTGCAAAGTATTGTCGAGATCTGAGTACAGGAAATTAGAACAAGAGGGGGATGTTAGCTGGGATGAGCCCAAAAATGACCAACGTTGGAAGAAAGGACGAAATCAGAGTAAGAGGGGAAGTTATTTTGAAATTTCGGCTTAAATGAAAAAGTATTTTAGACTCAAGATAGCCAAAGGACAACAGGCATTTATCCAATAGTGTCAAAGTTGGGTGGGAGTTTCTGTCACGTGACTTACCCTCGTCCAAACCATAGCCCTCACTCGTACATCAGCCTAGAGACGAGAACTTAACGTTAACCCTAGATCTAAACGTTAATCCTTGATATCCTAGCTCCAACCATAGTTTTGAGTAATGCTTGTGTATGGCTTTCATCTGGTGATGTCACAAGTCCCAGTCACGTGACCTTGATTTTTTTCCTTAATTAACTAAAGATACTGGTTGTCAGCCACTCGTTAATTTCAACTCAGAAACCATGCCAATCGGCAAATATCATCGATATTAGTATTTTTGCAAAGTATTGTCGAGATCTGAGTACAGGAAATTAGAACTAGAGGGTGAGCTTAGCTGGCATGAGCCCAAAAATTACCAACGTTGTAAGAAAGGACGAAATCAGAGTAAGAGGGTAAGTTATTTTGAAATTTTGGCTTAAATGAAAAAGTATTTTAGACTCAAGATAGCCAAAGGACAACAGGCATTTATTTAATAGTTTCAAAGTTGGGTGGGAGTGTCTGTCACGTGACTTATTCTTGTCCAAACCATAGCCCTCACACGTACATCACCCTAGGGACCAGAACTTAACCTTAACCCTAGATCTAAACCCTAATCCTGGATATCCTAGCTCCAACCATAGTTTTGAGTAATGCTTGTGTATGGCTTTCATCTGGTGATGTCACAAGTCCCAGTCACGTGACCTTGATTTTTCCCCTCAATTAACTAAATATACTGGTTGTCAGCCACTCGTTAATTTCAACTCGGAAACCATGCCAATCGGCAAATATCATCGACATTAGTATTTTTGCAAAGTATTGTCGAAATCTGAGTACAGGAAATTAGAACTAGAAGGGGAGGTTAGCTGGGATGAACCCAAAAATGACCAACGTTGTAAGAAAGGACGAAATCAGACTAAGAGGGGAAGTTATTTTGAAATTTCGGCTTAAATGAAAAAGTATTTTAGACTCAAGATAGCCAAAGGACAACAGGCATTTATCCAATAGTGTCAAAGTTGGGTGGGGGTGTCTGTCACGTGACTTACCCTCGTCCAAACCATAGCCCTCACACGTACATCAACATAGGGACCAGAACTTAACCTTAACCCTAGATCTAAACCCTAATCCTGGATATCCTAGCTCCAACCATAGTTTTGAGTAATGCCTGTGAATGGCTTACATCTGGTGATGTCACAAGTCCCAGTCACGTGACCTTGATTTTTTCGCTTAATTAACTAAAGATACTGGTTGTCAGCCACTCGTTAATTTCAACTCGGAAACCATGCCAATCGGCAAATATCATCGATATTAGTATTTTTGCAAAGTATTGTAGAGATCTGAGTACAGGAAATTAGAACTAGAGGGGGAGGTCAGCTGGCATGAGCCCAAAAATGACCAACGTTGTAAGAAAGGACGAAATCAGAGTAAGAGGGGAAGTTATTTTGAAATTTCGGCTTAAATGAACAAGTATTTTAGACTCAAGATAGCCAAAGGACAACAGGCATTTATCCAATAGTGTCAAAGTTGGATGGGGGTGTCTGTCACGTGACTTACCCTCGTCCAAACCATAGCCCTCACACGTACATCACCCTAGGGACCAGAACTTAACCTTAACCCTAGATCTAAACCCTAATCCTGGATATCCTAGCTCCAACCATAGTTTTGAGTAATGCTTGTCTATGGCTTTCATCTGGTGATGTCACAAGTCCCAGTCACGTGACCTTAATTTTTTTCCCTTAATTAACTAAAGATACTGGTTGTCAGCCACTCGTTAATTTCAACTCGGAAACCATGCCAATCGGCAAATATTATCAATATTAGTACTTTTGCAAAGTATTGTCGAGATCTGAATACAGGAAATTAGAACTAGAGGGGTAGGTTAGCTGGCATGAGCCGAAAAATGACCAACGTTGTAAGAAAGGTCGAAATAAGACTAAAAGGGGAAGTTATTTTGAAATTTTGGCTTCAATGAAAAAGTATTTTAGACTCAAGATAGCAAAAAGACAACCGGCATTTATCCAATAGTGTCAAAGTTGGGTGGGGGTGTCTGTCATGTGACTTATCCTCGTCCAAACCATAGTCCTCACACGTTCATCACCCTAGGGACCAGAACCTAACCTTAACCCTAGATCTAAACTCTAATCCTGGATATCCTAGCTCCAACCATAGTTTTGAGTAATGCTTGTGTATGGCTTTCATCTGGTGATGTCACAAGTCCCAGTCACGTGACCTTGATTTTTTCCCTTAATTAACTAAAGATACTGGTTGTCAGCCACTCGTTAATTTCAACTCGGAAACCATGCCAATCGGCAAATATCATCAATATTAGTATTTTTGCAAAGTATTGTCGAGATCTGAGTACAGGAAATTAGAACTAGAGGGGGAGGTTAGGTGGCATGAGCCCAAAAATGACCAACGGTGTAAGAAAGGACGAAATCAGAGTAAGAGAAGAAGTTATTTTGAAATTTCGGCTTCAATGAAAAAAAAGTATTTTAGACTCAAGATAGCCAAAGGACAACAGGCATTTATCCAATAGTGTCAAAGTTAAGTGGGAGTGTCTGTCACGTGACTTATCCTCGTCTAAACCATAGCCCTCACTCGTACATCACCCTAGGGACCAGAACTTAACCTTAACCTTAGATCTAAACCCTAATCCTGGATATCCTAGCTCCAACCATAGTTTTGAGTAATGCTTGTGTATGGCTTTCATCTGGTGATGTCACAAGTCCCAGTCACGTGACCTTGATTTTTTCCCTTAATTAACTTAAGATACTGGTTGTCAGCCACTCGTTAATTTCAACTCGGAAACCATGCCAATCGGCAAATATCATCTATATTAGTATTTTTGCAAAGTATTGTCGAGATCTGAGTACAAGAAATTAGAACTAGAGGGGGAGGTAAGCTGGCATGAGCCCAAAAATGACCAACGTTGTAAGAAAGGACGAAATCAGAATAAGAGGGGAAGTTATTTTAAAATTTCGGCTTTAGTAAAAAAGTATTTTAGACTCAAGATAGCCAAAGGACAACAGGCATTTATCCAATAGTGTCAAAGTTGGGTGGGAGTGTCTGTCACGTAACTTATCCTCGTCCAAACCATAGCCCTCACACGTTCATCACCCTAGGGACCAGAACTTAACCTTAACCCTAGATCTAAACCCTAATCCTGGATATCCTAGCTCCAACCATAGTTTTGAGTAATGCTTGTGTATGGCTTTCATCTGGTGATGTCACAAGTCCCAGTCACGTGAAATTGATTTTTTCCCTTAATTAACTAAAGATACTGGTTGTCAGCCACTCGTTAATTTCAACTCGGAAACCATGCAAATCGGCAAATATCATCGATATTAGTACTTTTGCAAAGTATTGTCGAGATCTGAGTAAAGGAAATTAGAACTAGAGGGGGAGGTTAGCTGGCATGAGCCCAAAAATGACCAATGTTGTAAGAAAGAACGAAATCAGAGAAAGAGGGGAAGTTATTTTGAAATTTCGGCCTAAATGAACAAGTATTTTAGACTCAAGATAGCCAAGGGACAACAGGCATTTATCCAATAGTGTCAAAGTTGGGTGGGATTGTCTGTCACGTGACTTACCCTCGTCCAAACCATAGCCCTCACACGTTCATCACCCTAGGGACCAGAACTTAACCTTAACCCTAGATCTAAACCCTAATCCTGGATATCCTAGCTTCAACCATAGTTTTGAGTAATGCTAGTGTATGGCTTTCATCTGGTGATGTCACAAGTCCCAGTCACGTGACCTTAATTTTTTTCCCTTAATTAACTAAAGATACTGGTTGTCAGCCACTCGTTAATTTCAACTCGGAAACCATGCCAATCGGCAAATATTATCAATATTAGTACTTTTTCAAAGTATTGTCGAGATCTGAATACAGGAAATTAGAACTAGAGGGGTAGGTTAGCTGGCATGAGCCTAAAAATGACCAACGTTGTAAGAAAGGTCGAAATAAGACTAAGAGGGGAAGTTATTTTGAAATTTCGGCTTGAATGAAAAAGTATTTTAGACTCAAGATAGCAAAAAGACAACAGGCATTTATCCAATAGTGTCGAAGTTGGGTGGGGGTGTCTGTCATGTGACTTATCCTCGTCCAAACCATAGTCCTCACACGTTCATCACCCTAGGGACCAGAACCTAACCTTAACCCTAGATCTAAACTCTAATCCTGGATATCCTAGCTCCAACCATAGTTTTGAGTAATGCTTGTGTATGGCTTTCATCTGGTGATGTCACAAGTCCCAATCACGTGACCTTGACTTTTTTCCCTTAATTAACTAAAGATACTGGTTGTCAGCCACTCGTTAATTTCAACTCGGAAACCATGCCAATCGGCAAATATCATCAATATTAGTATTTTTGCAAAGTATTGTCGAGATCTGAGTACAGGAAATTAGAACTAGAGGGGGAGGTTAGGTGGCATGAGCCCAAAAATGACCAACGGTGTAAGAAAGGACGAAATCAGAGTAAGAGAAGAAGTTATTTTGAAATTTCGGCTTCAATGAAAAAAAAGTATTTTAGACTCAAGATAGCCAAAGGACAACAGGCATTTATCCAATAGTGTCAAAGTTAAGTGGGAGTGTCTGTCACGTGACTTATCCTCGTCTAAACCATAGCCCTCACTCGTACATCACCCTAGGGACCAGAACTTAACCTTAACCTTAGATCTAAACCCTAATCCTGGATATCCTAGCTCCAACCATAGTTTTGAGTAATGCTTGTGTATGGCTTTCATCTGGTGATGTCACAAGTCCCAGTCACGTGACCTTGATTTTTTCCCTTAATTAACTTAAGATACTGGTTGTCAGCCACTCGTTAATTTCAACTCGGAAACCATGCCAATCGGCAAATATCATCGATATTAGTATTTTTGCAAAGTATTGTCGAGATCTGAGTACAAGAAATTAGAACTAGAGGGGGAGGTAAGCTGGCATGAGCCCAAAAATGACCAACGTTGTAAGAAAGGACGAAATCAGAGTAAGAGGGGAAGTTATTTTAAAATTTCGGCTTTAGTAAAAAAGTATTTTAGACTCAAGATAGCCAAAGGACAACAGGCATTTATCCAATAGTGTCAAAGTTGGGTGGGAGTGTCTGTCACGTAACTTATCCTCGTCCAAACCATAGCCCTCACACGTTCATCACCCTAGGGACCAGAACTTAACCTTAACCCTAGATCTAAACCCTAATCCTGGATATCCTAGCTCCAACCATAGTTTTGAGTAATGCTTGTGTATGGCTTTCATCTGGTGATGTCACAAGTCCCAGTCACGTGAAATTGATTTTTTCCCTTAATTAACTAAAGATACTGGTTGTCAGCCACTCGTTAATTTCAACTCGGAAACCATGCAAATCGGCAAATATCATCGATATTAGTACTTTTGCAAAGTATTGTCGAGATCTGAGTAAAGGAAATTAGAACTAGAGGGGGAGGTTAGCTGGCATGAGCCCAAAAATGACCAATGTTGTAAGAAAGAACGAAATCAGAGAAAGAGGGGAAGTTATTTTGAAATTTCGGCCTAAATGAACAAGTATTTTAGACTCAAGATAGCCAAGGGACAACAGGCATTTATCCAATAGTGTCAAAGTTGGGTGGGATTGTCTGTCACGTGACTTACCCTCGTCCAAACCATAGCCCTCACACGTTCATCACCCTAGGGACCAGAACTTAACCTTAACCCTAGATCTAAACCCTAATCCTGGATATCCTAGCTTCAACCATAGTTTTGAGTAATGCTAGTGTATGGCTTTCATCTGGTGATGTCACAAGTCCCAGTCACGTGACCTTAATTTTTTTCCCTTAATTAACTAAAGATACTGGTTGTCAGCCACTCGTTAATTTCAACTCGGAAACCATGCCAATCGGCAAATATTATCAATATTAGTACTTTTTCAAAGTATTGTCGAGATCTGAATACAGGAAATTAGAACTAGAGGGGTAGGTTAGCTGGCATGAGCCTAAAAATGACCAACGTTGTAAGAAAGGTCGAAATAAGACTAAGAGGGGAAGTTATTTTGAAATTTCGGCTTGAATGAAAAAGTATTTTAGACTCAAGATAGCAAAAAGACAACAGGCATTTATCCAATAGTGTCGAAGTTGGGTGGGGGTGTCTGTCATGTGACTTATCCTCGTCCAAACCATAGTCCTCACACGTTCATCACCCTAGGGACCAGAACCTAACCTTAACCCTAGATCTAAACTCTAATCCTGGATATCCTAGCTCCAACCATAGTTTTGAGTAATGCTTGTGTATGGCTTTCATCTGGTGATGTCACAAGTCCCAATCACGTGACCTTGACTTTTTTCCCTTAATTAACTAAAGATACTGGTTGTCAGCCACTCGTTAATTTCAACTCGGAAACCATGCCAATCGGCAAATATCATCAATATTAGTATTTTTGCAAAGTATTGTCGAGATCTGAGTACAGGAAATTAGAACTAGAGGGGGAGGTTAGGTGGCATGAGCCCAAAAATGACCAACGTTGTAAGAAAGGACGAAATCAGAGTAAGAGAAGAAGTTATTTTGAAATTTCGGCTTCAATGAAAAAAAAGTATTTTAGACTCAAGATAGCCAAAGGACAACAGGCATTTATCCAATAGTGTCAAAGTTAAGTGGGAGTGTCCGTCACGTGACTTATCCTCGTCCAAACCATAGCCCTCACTCGTACATCACCCTAGGGACCAGAACTTAACCTTAACCTTAGATCTAAACCCTAATCCTGGATATCCTAGCTCCAACCATAGTTTTGAGTAATGCTTGTGTATGGCTTTCATCTGGTGATGTCACAAGTCCCAGTCACGTGACCTTGATTTTTTCCCTTAATTAACTTAAGATACTGGTTGTCAGCCACTCGTTAATTTCAACTCGGAAACCATGCCAATCGGCAAATATCATCTATATTAGTATTTTTGCAAAGTATTGTCGAGATCTGAGTACAAGAAATTAGAACTAGAGGAAGAGGTTAGCTGGGATGAGCCCAAAAATGACCAACGTTGTAAGAAAGGACGAAATCAGAATAAGAGGGGAAGTTATTTTAAAATTTCGGCTTTAGTAAAAAAGTATTTTAGACTCAAGATAGCCAAAGGACAACAGGCATTTATCCAATAGTGTCAAAGTTGGGTGGGAGTGTCTGTCACGTAACTTATCCTCGTCCAAACCATAGCCCTCACACGTTCATCACCCTAGGGACCAGAACTTAACCTTAACCCTAGATCTAAACCCTAATCCTGGATATCCTAGCTCCAACCATAGTTTTGAGTAATGCTTGTGTATGGCTTTCATCTGGTGATGTCACAAGTCCCAGTCACGTGAAATTGATTTTTTCCCTTAATTAACTAAAGATACTGGTTGTCAGCCACTCGTTAATTTCAACTCGGAAACCATGCAAATCGGCAAATATCATCGATATTAGTACTTTTGCAAAGTATTGTCGAGATCTGAGTAAAGGAAATTAGAACTAGAGGGGGAGGTTAGCTGGCATGAGCCCAAAAATGACCAATGTTGTAAGAAAGAACGAAATCAGAGAAAGAGGGGAAGTTATTTTGAAATTTCGGCCTAAATGAACAAGTATTTTAGACTCAAGATACCCAAAGGACAACAGGCATTTATCCAATAGTGTCAAAGTTGGGTGGGATTGTCTGTCACGTGACTTACCCTCGTCCAAACCATAGCCCTCACACGTTCATCACCCTAGGGACCAGAACTTAACCTTAACCCTAGATCTAAACCCTAATCCTGGATATCCTAGCTTCAACCATAGTTTTGAGTAATGCTAGTGTATGGCTTTCATCTGGTGATGTCACAAGTCCCAGTCACGTGACCTTAATTTTTTTCCCTTAATTAACTAAAGATACTGGTTGTCAGCCACTCGTTAATTTCAACTCGGAAACCATGCCAATCGGCAAATATCATCGATATTAGTACTTTTGCAAAGTATTGTCGAGATCTGAGTACAGGAAATTAGAACTAGAAGGGGAGGTTAGCTGGGATGAACCCAAAAATGACCAACGTTGTAAGAAAGGACGAAATCAGACTAAGAGGGGAAGTTATTTTGAAATTTCGGCTTCAATGAACAAGTATTTTAGACTCAAGATAGCCAAAGGACAACAGGCATTTATCCAATAGTGTCAAAGTTGGGTGGGAGTGTCTGTCACGTGACTTACCCTCGTCCAAACCATAGCCCTCACACGTACATCACCCTAGGGGCCAGAACTTAACCTTAACCCTAGATCTAAACCCTAATCCTGGATATCCTAGCTCCAACCATAGTTTTGAGTAATGCTTGTGTATGGCTTTCATCTGGTGATGTCACAAGTCCCAGTCACGTGACCTTAATTTTTTTCCCTTAATTAACTAAAGATACTGGTTGTCAGCCACTCGTTAATTTCAACTCGGAAACCATGCCAATCGGCAAATATCATCGATATTAGTACTTTTGCAAAGTATTGTCGAGATCTGAGTACAGGAAATTAGAACTAGAGGGGGGAGGTTAGCTGGCATGAGCCCAAATATGACCAACGTTGTAAGAAAGGACGAAATCAGAGTAAGAGGGGAAGTTATTTTGAAATTTCGGCTTAAATGAAAAAGTATTTTAGACTCAAGATAGCCAAAGGACAACAGGCATTTATTTAATAGTTTCAAAGTTGGGTGGGAGTGTCTGTCACGTGACTTATTCTTGTCCAAACCATAGCCCTCACACGTACATCACCCTAGGGACCAGAACTTAACCTTAACCCTAGATCTAAACCCTAATCCTGGATATCCTAGCTCCAACCATAGTTTTGAGTAATGCTTGTGTATGGCTTTCATCTGGTGATGTCACAAGTCCCAATCACGTGACCTTGATTTTTCCCCTCAATTAACTAAATATGCTGGTTGTCAGCCACTCGTTAATTTCAACTCGGAAACCATGCCAATCGGCAAATATCATCGACATTAGTATTTTTGCAAAGTATTGTCGAAATCTGAGTACAGGAAATTAGAACTAGAAGGGGAGGTTAGCTGGGATGAACCCAAAAATGACCAACGTTGTAAGAAAGGACGAAATCAGACTAAGAGGGGAAGTTATTTTGAAATTTCGGCTTAAATGAAAAAGTATTTTAGACTCAAGATAGCCAAAGGACAACAGGCATTTATCCAATAGTGTCAAAGTTGGGTGGGGGTGTCTGTCACGTGACTTACCCTCGTCCAAACCATAGCCCTCACACGTACATCACCATAGGGGCCAGAACTTAACCTTAACCCTAGATCTAAACCCTAATCCTGGATATCCTAGCTCCAACCATAGTTTTGAGTAATGCTTGTGAATGGCTTACATCTGGTGATGTCACAGGTCCCAGTCACGTGACCTTGATTTTTTCCCTTAATTAACTAAAGATACTGGTTGTCAGCCACTCGTTAATTTCAACTCGGAAACCATGCCAATCGGCAAATATCATCGATATTAGTATTTTTGCAAAGTATTGTAGAGATCTGAGTACAGGAAATTAGAACTAGAGGGGGAGGTTAGCTGGCATGAGCCCAAATATGACCAACGTTGTAAGAAAGGACGAAATCAGACTAAGAGGAAAAGTTATTTTGAAATTTCGGCTTAAATGAAAAAGTATTTTAGACTCAAGATAGCCAAAGGACAACAGGCATTTATCCAATAGTGTCAAAGTTGGTTGGGAGTGTCTGTCAAGTGACTTACCCTCGTCCAAACCATAGCCCTCACACGTACATCACCCTAGGGGCCAGAACTTAACCTTAACCCTAGATCTAAACCCTAATCCTGGATATCCTAGCTCCAACCATAGTTTTGAGTAATGCTTGTGTATGGCTTTCATCTGGTGATGTCACAGGTCCCAGTCACGTGACCTTGATGTTTTCCCTTAACCCTTTCACTGCCAAATTTCTTGGTCTCTCTGGACAATTATCTCGATGTAGATGACCAAAACGGATTCAGTTGTGCTATATGAAGATCTCTTTTGAAATGTTCGCTGCTCTGCAATAACGAGGACTCAAGTTTTTTTGTGACGTCACCCTTTGGAGCGTTGTTGTTTTGCTCGCGAGCACAAACACATTCTAATCGGTAAGTTGTCGGTTTATAAGTGTACTTTCGGGCCATTTTGCACTGCAGAAGCTCCCAGGCTGGCATCATAAAGCTGGAATGGAGAGTAGAGGCAATCCTCTGAAAGAATCCAGAGGTGAGAGATGACTTCATAGCGACTGGGACGCCAAAAGGGTTTTCGTATCGAGTCATGGTGGCTCACGAGTGAAGTTGTCTCTCTGGCCGTTCTGTGGGTGGATTCTCGGACCTACCTAGGCAATTTGGGGGAGATTTGACTTGCAAAGAAAACGATGTGTGCGATATTTTGCCAGTAGGACCGGGTGGTTCGACACTGAATTAAGATGGCGGGACCTCCATTTCGTCGTTGTATCGAAATTACCCAGAATGCAACTCGGACGGCAAAGGGGAAATTACGGGCTTTGAAAAGTGGATCGAATCAAATGGCTGATGTTCGAACAGCTGTACGCGTGAGAGGCAAAATTGGAGATAAATGCTTAGTCATGAGATTAAGGTTTGCTGTCATGAAGGAATTTTGGTTTTAAAATGAGATTTTGAATTAAAAAATTGGAAGCAAAGATGTGTGTTTTTCAGGTTTGTCGATGCCGCAGAAAACGGGCATTTTTGGTTTTGCTTGAAAATAAATGTTGATATGGAACGGCAAACGGAAGATAAACTCAGTTTATTTGCTCTTAAAGCCTAAAACACTTACTAATTAACACTATTAGTAGACCATAATAACCAGATTTCTGGATTTGAGAACGTGGCCAATCTTGACAGTGGTAGCCTGTAAAACGGCGACATTAGTCGCCTTTAGCAGTGAAAGGGTTAAAGACTCTGAGTGTTTGTCCGGCCGTGGTTTGAACCCACCACCTCCCGCACGGTAGTCCGATGCTCAATCAACTGAGCTAACCGGTTGGCTAATCGGTCGTTAGATAAAGATGTCTTACTATAGAAAAACAATCAATGTAGAAACAGTACCTGTCTTCAAATGAAAGGTGAATAACAAATGCTTTCCCCTGAATTTCATTTCAAAATATAAACAGCGAGACATTGAAAAACGTACAAGGATAACGTACGCGTGATGCGTAACGATACTCTAGATCCTACCGGAAATTACAATCCGTGACCCGGCGTCACATTCATATCAGGGCCGTACAAATGGTTTCTGTCTCCAAATGAAAGGTGAAAACGTAAGGATTAAAGACCGTGGATTATAAAAAGCATTCGTATGACAAATGTCGTTTTCCCCTGTATTTCATTCTGACTGAAAGAAATGCAATTCTATCTGGTGGTTACTTATTGCCTTACTATATCTCCAATTGTATCTCTGTATTTATCTATCTATTTGGGGGAATTAGCGATGCTGGAGGTTATCACTGACACAAGATTGTAGGCTTAAGCACCACGCACGCAGTCCAATATAGCTGAAAACAGCGTCTTGTTAAAAGAAAGAATGAAAGTTGCGTCATTTAACTGCGAGGAGTATTCGCTTATTTATTCTTTCTTCCGCAGTTCAAAAGCATGGAATTTTCATATATTTACTAATACTTTCATCTCATCACCTCAACGAGCATATTTATAATACGAACTCACAATACCGACGATTCCTGTACGCCTACCAATTTGGTTCCTGGGGAGTTCGCCGTTTCTGTTTAAGTTGAACGAGTTGACATAATCATGAAGTAGCACATATGAAATAAAGTTATATTTTCAAGTGATGTTTTTGTTGGGTTTGCCGTCGTCGCTACTTGAGTTCCCCACTCCCTATTCACAACCGGACGCACTTCTTCTTGCTCAGTATAACAGTGTTTGAGTAAACGTTTTATTCAAGTATTTATCAATAAGTAATCTAAATTCAATTTTTACAATTAGAATCAATAAAGAGATCTAGTACTTTGCTAAATTCCTCATCTCCCAAAAAATCGCCTGAGTAAACTACCAGTGATTTTCGCTGTAATTTTACGGTGATTAGTTTGGATGAGAGTAGCGCATAAGTGACGTTTGGCTAAAACACGTCAGTTCCTTTGTAGGGTGCCTAAAGCAACCCTTTTGCTGACATATCCTCTGATCGCAATCAAATTGCGGGCAAAATCGCCGTACTTAACATGGCTATTCACTGATGAAAAAAAGAGAGAATGCCATATTTGTCTTCCCATGGATCGCACGCTTTTACCACTGAGAAGATTCGCGGGTTTATTTTTTCAGCATTGCAAGAGGATGTAGGCTCGCCTGATTTCTGCAAAAAGTTCCATTGTACTTTTTTCTTTCTTACAATGTGGCTACCGGTATTTACAAGGGGTTCATGACGGCAGGCATCAATTACCAACACAACTGTTTATTAAGGTGCACAGTTCTGCACTTCACAAGCCCGTAAGGACTGTGTTTACGCTGCACGTGTTTGAAGATCAGTTTACAATGGCTCTGTAGACTAATGAACCTTTTGCATTCTCCCAGTTTAACGGATATCAAAACAATATTTTAGGCTATGATCCTTAATGAATCTACATAACTCCACGCTGATTTCCAGTATTGTGATACGTAGACTGTTTTGGCTCTTGCTACTATCACTGTCCACCATTCTCTGCCTTTGGCCAAACGACTACCCGTCAGGAGCTCAACTCACGTCCTCTTGGCTGCGTAATAAAGCACAAGTCATAATAATAATAATAATTCATATTTGTACACTTTTTATATGGCAAAACAATAAACTGAGCTGAACTGAACTGAAGTCAAACGGTTAAGTTCGACCTTGTGTTGAAGCTGGGATAAATACCACTAAATTGAAATAACCGACACACCATAAAATGACCCACTTACAAGGAAGGCAGAGCCATTTTCTAGTTTTACTTTAGATAATTCATTTTTTTGGAGTGGGTTGGGACGAGGATAGGGTGGATGGAAGGGGGCAGAAATGACACAACATCTTGGCTTCGAGTGTATTAAACAACTAGCAGAGGAAGTAAAATGACGTAAAAAGTATTAATACTTTGGAGGACCATTCTTTTAAGAGTTATGTCATTTCGGTTGGATGTTAATAGACCATATTCGTATTCTCGGTATGGAACTGGATCGAGCTTGCAATGGAGGCTCATGCGGGGGAATATATTAGAAACTATTTGCATGTGAAAAGATTCCCCCGCATAAGCCTCGTGTGCAAGCTAGTTCCAGTTCAATACCGAGAATACGAATACGGTCTATTCGCACTTGTAGCATGCAAGAATTGCTTACCTTGATAAAAACAGTGGAAGGAACCATCTTCTGCGCATGCTCATCCCAGCTGACCTGAAAGCGATGTAGATTGAAGTGCAGCTTGGGGAGGGTTACATAGCCAGCCATAAGAGGATACAGACTGAACTTGAGCCTGTGATCACCAGAGGGCAGCAGACGAAACTGAATCTAAGAGAGAAAATATCGTGCAAATAACTGTTGCCACAGACTATCTCAGACGTTTTTCCATCGGGCCTAAACAGTAAAGAATCTGCTCAAACTAACTTTCACTGAAATGTGTGCAGCCATTATGCGTGTGACATAACGTAGCTTAATTCCCTTGCTATAAGCTATGTCATTTCGGTTCGATGTTAATTCCGCACTTGTAGCAGCAATCAAATTTTCGCCAATTTCACTTAATTTCACAGGTAGGAATGTGGTTGAGCTACATTTTCCCAGAATTTGCTCTAAAGCGTTTTATGGGTCAAATTTATACAGGAGGAAACTAATTTAGTCTGTCTGTGGCCAGACTGTTTGGCTGGGAGTAAACAAATCTCGGTAGGTTATGTCCTAAATGACTTCATCCTGGAAGCTAGTTAGTATAAATAGTATTTATGTTCTGAATTCATGCCAGGAATAAGCCAGTGTAACCGGCTTTTGATGTCCTAAATGCCTTCTGAAAGTTAACTAATTTGAACAGTTTGTGACCTAAATGCATGCTGACTAAACTTGTCTAACTAGTTCATATCCTGAATGCATGCTGGGAGTAAGCTGGTTTAACCTGTTTATGTCCTGAGTACATAAAAGCGTCGCTTGGCTCCACGGTGACCTCAACCTCCTGAACCTGAAGAGTGCGATTGTGCATAAGATAACTGACAAACAGAGGCATCTGTAAACAGCCATATGCAAGGAAGTCTAAAACAGAATACAAGGGACAACCAAAACAAGCTTGAATGAAAATTATCTTTCAAAGGTTTGACATTGATTGACTTTCTACGGTTAGAATAGGCTCGATTTCCGCCGCTCTCTCTCTCGGAAGGAGCGCGGGCTCTTTTCCCGAACAGCGGCTGGAAATCGAGCCTACGGGTAGGAAAAGTATTAAAAATCCTTTAGTTTTCGTCGGTTAAAATAAGAACAAAAACGCAACAGTTACATTAAGGTTCAAAGAATGTTGACATCAGCGAGATGTGAGAAAAAGTGACTTGTGTCAGTAATGTGTGCCAGCAATTGAATTCCCAAGCTTCACAATTATGGCTCTGTATCAACAGAAATACGTCACCAAAGTCTTTGTTATGATGATACTGCTTGATATGTTAACCAACAAAGATAGTCGGTTTAAGGTCGTTCCCCTAAAATAGAACCAACACTCAGATTTTTTTCAAACTTTGCCCATGTGTGGTTCACTATATGTAAACTGCAAAAATGAAATAAAAAGAGGGGGTCACCATGCTTGTTCTTCAGCAACGAACCATTGAAATATGGTAATTTCTGCATGTTTGGACAAAAAGGACTATAATAGAGCATTTGCCAAAGACAGGAATTATTTTCCGAAGAGAAGAGTTAACGGCCCATTTCATAGAATTTTTTCCCTGTCCACAAATCATTTTCAATGTGAAATCTGTTTGAAAACTATTCCTAACCAGTGCTACTGAGATATTCAACAAAATCATCTAATTCGTTACCTCTGAAGGTAGGCCAAAATGTCCATTGGCTAGATATTAGGCGCCAAATTTGATATTTCTAACACTAGGATTTTCATTAAATTTTCACGGTAGTTGGCAAACGATATTGTGGTTAGAAATCTGAAAAGAGAAAATAGGTTCACCGGGTTGGTTTTGCAGATATTTCACAAAGCAGTGGTAAATCGAGCTTCAAAACTGGTTTCTCCGCGAAGAGACTTGGGCGAGTCTTATGAAAACACCTTAATTTCCGCCCAAAATGCAAATTAAGAGTTTTGTTGTTAGATGCAAGTCAGATTGAGTGATACTCAGTAGTAAGCTAGAAATGAGCGTAAATTTTTCATTTTGCCATTGTGCGCAGTAGAGTTGCACACTGCAAAACAGGGGAATGACCTTAACATGCAGTTAGTTCCAGTCAATACACGAGCCTCGCATGGGCTTGAATAAGTGCTGATTACTAAACTACTATTGAGATTCTTACCTGTTTGAATAGTGAAAGGAACACTTTCTACCGTGACAGAAGGAAAAGTTAGTTCTGTGACCACAACGGGATATTTCTCTGCAGCTGAAGTTCTGAAAAAAAAAAAAATTCAAAATAACAAATTTCAAACGTAACTACAGTATTAAGCGGCCCTATTTAGCGGCCAGTGAGGGGCCAGTTATGAAAGTCCCGAAACTATTAAAAACGGCTACCCCACGGCCACCTTCTGGCCGTCCCGATGAGGGTTCTCCTAACGTTTTTAAAGCGACCACCAAGTAATTGAAAAACACGTAGTTTGGCCTTGTTTTGAAAACGATGATAGTAGATATTAGTCCGGAATAGGTGACAACTGATAAAAACATTCAAATACACTTTTATTATTGCCTTGTCTTCCGTTGTCAACATTCTTAGTGATTATCTTTTGATTTTGTGACAGTATAAAACCCCGCATTCCCGTTTGAGGCGTATGAAATGATCCAATTTACTCGTTGAAGTTCTGTGTTCCATAGGGACAGACGCGTCTGCAAGACCTTTTACAACAATGCTCTCTTCTTCAATTACGGACGATTTCTTTATTTAAAGTGTATATCACAGAAATCTTTTATTTGCTTGATCAAATCTTCTTGTTGCTTCTCGTATGAAATTCGAAACAAATCCTTTTCAATTTTCCCACGCGTTTGAGGCGTATAAAAGTGTCAAATTTGGGTACAATACCGCGAAGACAGGAGACTGGGTCTGGGACTGGGGTCTTGGGCGGTATATTCTACCCGACTGGAAGTAAAACGTGACACTTTTGTACGCCTCTAATTAAGCGGCCAATTGGCCTTACTTTTTCCAAGTTGGAATCCATTACGACCCAATTCATCTGTAGCCGGAGAGTAGTGAGGGGGGGACCAGTTAGTCCTCTTTTTCGCGGTGGTTTCTCATTAATACGCGGTGGCATAAATTAACGACGATGACGTCACCGCCTATTGTCTTGATCACGCATTATAGGATGACGTCATATTTAAGTTTAGTCTTACCAACAGGTTATGAACTGGTTTGACAGGTTGATCAATGATGTCATGCTCTGTTTTTAACTCATTATAGGATGACGTCATATTTAAGTTTAGCCTTACCAACAGGTTATGAACTGGTTTGACAGGTTGATCAATGATGTCATGCTCTATTTTTAACTTATGGCAGTCATGGTCGTTATTACCGGATTGACAGGTTTTTGAAGTTATTTTTGGATACATGACATCATATAGTATATTACATACATACTTTATTGTATAGCTCCCCTTGGGGGGTTTTTCTGTCATACATGAAAATAAAAATAATAATAATGAAAACTATTTACATTTGGATGATAATATAGAGAGAAAGAAAAAAATACGATAATAAAAAAAACGATGAATTGAAAAGATTCTTAAAAAGTCTTTTTAAAAAAAAAAACGCTACGTTTTCCCGTGTTTCTGATATGCTTCAATAAATGATTGTAGATTTTTTTGCTCCACGGAAGATGAAAGCTCTTTGGCCTTTCGGAAGCCTACACTTGGGCAGTATGAAGTCATTATTTTGCCTGGCGTTCCTTTGGTGAATTTTTGAAGGGTGTTGAAGTCATTCTCGAAGATAACCGGGAGTTAGGTTGTTCATTCATTCGTATACAGTAGTCTATTTTCATTGTCCGTAAGCGTATGAAAAAGCGATTACTGCCAAGCACATTATTCACAAATTGTGAGTTTCAGTAATAATCATACATTTTCAGTGATTCTATTTTGGATGAATTTGATCGAGATTGTGATTTTGTAGGTTATAAAAGGTGAAATCATACATCAGACATCGGACGCGTGTTTCGATTCACACACCGTTACTTAAGCTATTATGTTAATTAAGTTGAGCTTTGTCGGGGATTAAACAGTAAAAACAGTCTTTTGTTGTCTTTTGTTTACCAGATTGCTCCGAATAAGAATATTATTACGGTTGATCGATTCCTGGCTGCTTAAATTAATTTGCATGTTATGTTTGGCGCGCACTGAAAAAATAAAACACTCTCACAATTTACTGAAAATTCTTTATTTAAATCGTCCAACAATTCAAGTACAAAGCAAAGTTCTTATGACGGCGTTAATCATCTTTATCCTCTTCATCGCTAGGGGGATAGAATGTCATTTTTGATGTCCTTTCATCCTTGTGTGTGATTGCGCCACAATTTAATTAAAATTCATCCTCTTGAGAAGCCTTATATGGATGATTTCTGTGAGTTCGCCGGGATCTTCTTGAGGGACGATCATCGTCATCCAGGTAGTTTTTAAACCGAATTCGAGGTGGTTTTTTTCTTTTCTGCGTAGGTGAGGGTACTGTGGGAGGGGGTGTTAAGATGGACGAGGGAAGTGACGCTTCCGCGGGCGTCGCTTGTGTTGCGATTGGTTCTTGGGCAGCGGTCGCCTGTATAACCGTGGGAGTTTGGACAGCGGCCGCCTGTACAGTCACTGGTTCTTGATCTGGCATATGATTGCTAGAAATTTGTCTCTGTTCTTCAGAGTAGGGTGGATTTGATTCTTTGAGTCTGGAATTCAACTGTTGTTTAAACGTCAAATACTTGTTTTGCAGCTGCATGTAATGCTTTGCTCTTTCGTCATCTCCAAGGTCTGATCGTGAGAGAAGACCATCCATTGAATCTTGTAATTTCTTCATTACTGGAACTACTGGGGGAGTCATTACGTTCTGTTGTTTGAGGTACTGTAGTAGTTCCTGCGAGATATTGCCCGGTACCGCTACGTTATCAAATCGTTCTTCGCTAGGTAGAACGTTCGTTCGCAATCTACAGTTGTCTTGGGTAGTGGTTTTAAGGTCAACTAGGAGATAACCAAAGTGCCTCTGTACGGCCTGCTCATAGTGATTTAAAAAGAAATCCGTTTGGCCGGGATACATTTGCTTCGCCAGAGTCAAGATTTGCAATTTGTCTCGTGTATTCTTAAATAACACCAAATAATGACTGTTTAAGCTGATACTTCGACTGCCTTTTCCTTGATGAAATAAGTTCTGCACAATGTAAATTATGCTTAGGTTGCGATGATGGGATCCTCTTGTAAACAGGTTGACGATTCGCTTGTCTTCACCGGCATCAGCCATCTGATCATCGATCACCATTAAGTTGCGTTGGTGGATGTCAAAATAGGAGTCATGCTCTAGATTGGAAGGAATACCTCTGATAAATTCTATATTTGGCATTATTGCCATCAATTCTAGATAAGCGGGCTGCCACTGCGAATAGCACCAAACAATCCTCTCTGGTGGTAGGTTGATTGCTCTTTGAGCCTGTTGCAACAAAGATTTTACCCAGACAGTCTTTCCTGATCCGGTCATCCCAGCAACCATACAAGTAAATGGATGTACAAATTGAAACCGCTGACACTTTTCTACAGAAAACGGCATAGCTCTGAAGGGAGTGAAACTCGGCGATTCACTGTGTTTCCGGCTCATGTGTCTTTGCATGTTATCTTTCCTGGAAAAATTATTTTTACAAACAGGACAGGACCAACTCATGTCAACTCAGTGAAGACTTAACGTGCACTGAAAAAACGTCGAATGTGTCACATTTAAATAGAATTAGCCCCTATTGTCTCCCTATCCTCTCCTCCAACTCTCCCTCTTCCTCCTCCTCCTCCTTTCTATTGTTTTCCCTCTTTCTCCTCCACCTCCTCCTCCACCTCCTCCTCCTCCTCCTCCTCCTCCTCCTCCTCCTCAATTCTGTTGTTTTCCCTCCTACTCCTTATTTCTAGTGTTTTCCTTCTCCTCAATTCTATTACTTCCCCCACACCCTACACAATAAAAGGGGGAACTTACTTTCTTAAACTCATTCCATGATCATGTCTCGCGTTGTAAAGAACAACCGAGGTTTCCTTCAGCTCCTTTCTGATTGCCCTTCCAAGCAGCGTCAGTTTCTCTTGAGAACAGCTACTCCACAACAGTTGCATGCGTTATTGCAAGTTATTTATAATGTACTTACAGAAAACATACCAGTGTCTGAAGAAGTTAGGGCCTTCTTGCGTTCGCATAGGGATGCTCTTCTAAATCTTGCTCAGCGAAATGTTCCTTACAAGACAAAGAAACGCATCCTTGTGCAAGAGGGCAGTGGGTTTATACAAGAATTACTGACCCCTGCAATTAGTAGCTTGGGGTATCTTATGTTATAAAAGAGACTGTGGATTCTGAATGTTGGTCATTTGTGTCTCTCTTTTAACGAGTGCTGGTCGATATGAAAAGAAAGATGGATTGGGATAAAGAGGAGGAAAGTGAAATGGAGGATTACTCAACCTCTGATGAGGAAAGTGACGAAGAAGAACCCCGGATAAAAGATGTCTTGAACAACCTTTCCAACGCCGTTTCCAGAAAGCACGCTTCTGAACTATTGCATAGTATGGCTGCTTCTAAAAATATCTTGTTCTGGACACCTAGTGGACTGTTACTCCGAAACCAGCGCGCAATACCAGTAACAAACATCTCAGAGCTGGTCGAGTATGTGTTACTCCCTCATAACGAAGATGTCGCCAAACCCCGTGCGCTCAAT
This sequence comes from Pavona decussata, assembly GCF_977016875.1. NCBI lineage: Eukaryota > Metazoa > Cnidaria > Anthozoa > Scleractinia > Agariciidae > Pavona > Pavona decussata. The sequence continues at coordinate 1,610,041 of NW_028145513.1, read as the reverse complement.
ACTTTCCTAGATGGACTAGCCGAGCTCGGAGTGAATAAGCGACTGATCAAAAAATAAAAAACTTCTAAGCGATTTGTTAGAAAAAGAAAGAGGATACCAGGATAAAGAAGACGAATCAGGTAATGAGGCTAATGATGAAAACTTGTCGGACAGCAGTGAAGAGGAGGAAACCAGTTCTGAAAATAGCCAACCTGAAGAGTCTCATAACAGCGGCCTGGAAAGTGATTGGGAAGAAGAAGAGGCCGAGAATAGTAGCGACTCAGTTGAAAATTCAACGATAGCTCAGGCAAAAGTTCATGATCCGTGCCGACACTGCAACAGTTCACATGGATATGATACCGTACTCATGAAATGTCCTAAGTGCTTTTGGGAAGATAACTGTAAAGTTTGCCCTATATGTGATCACAAGATTCCTCTTGAACGAAAGCACGCCAAGGAATCTCTCCGTCGATGTTATGATTGTGGAGCGATCACACACAAGGATGAAAGGACATCAAAAATGACATTCTATCCCCCTAGCGATGAAGAGGATAAAGATGATTAACGCCGTCATAAGAACTTTGCTTTGTACTTGAATTGTTGAACGATTTAAATAAAGAATTTTCAGTAAATTGTGAGAGTGTTTTATTTTTTCAGTGCGCGCCAAACATAACATGCAAATTAATTTAAGCAGCCAGGAATCGATCAACCGTAATAATATTCTTATTCGGAGCAATCTGGTAAACAAAAGACAACAAAAGACTGTTTTTACTGTTTAATCCCCGACAAAGCTCAACTTAATTAACATAATAGCTTAAGTAACGGTGCGTGAATCGAAACACGCGTCCGATGTCTGATGTATGATTTCACCTTTTATAACCTACAAAATCACAATCTCGATCAAATTCATCCAAAATAGAATCACTGAAAATGTATGATTATTACTGAAACTCACAATTCGTGAATTGATCAACCTGTCAAACCAGTTCATAACCTGTTGGTAAGACTAAACTTAAATATGACGTCATCCTATAATGCGTGATCAAGACAATAGGCGGTGACGTCATCGTCGTTAATTTATGCCACCGCGTATTAATGAGAAACCACCGCGAAAAAGAGGACTAACTGGTCCCCCCCTCACTACTCCGGAGACATTCACTGACAGTTTTAGTACACTATTTATAACAAAACTATTTATAACAAAACTTGAACATTACTTTTAGGTTTCTGTCGATACAAAACGTTGGCGGGTTTTTGAAATGGCACCAAATCCCCGTGATACCTCGTCTTCAATAGAGGGGAATAGAGGTCTAATTTACAATGCCTCAGAGACACTTGGGACAGGTTTGGTTGTATTTTTTCTCACGGAGAATGATGATAGGATATAAAGGCAGGATTTCTAAGCTATTGTCCATTAATTTGTAGATATCAAGACAGCAGTCAGACGTACCGTCTTCACTGCAGAGCAAGGCTGCCAATGTTAACAACTTTTAGTCTGCTGACTTCCTCCCTGACTGCTAAGCAGTAACTTTCTGACGCACTTTCACCCTGCTGCAACGAGACTGCTACGGAGACAGATATTAACATGAGGTGGAAGGCAAGTGTCTACATGCAATCCAAGTTAACAATAAACGAAGCGTAGTTGGAGTGCATTGCTCTCAACAGGATAAAAACCACCAGGAAAAATAAACAAGCAAACGACTTCTCGCAACTCTCTTTTTCTCCGTACGACACAATCACCAACTGAACAGGAACATAGCATTTATGCCGCAGACATGATGCTGACATCTGTTCAATCTACTCAGTTGAGGGAACACGAAAGCCAAAACAAACTCAGCAAGTAACGTCACCCTATGAACGTGTTTCCACTGCAAATGATTGCATAAATTGATACCTTTACTGAAGCGATGGACACGGAGTTTTAAGGAGCTGGCATGGCATTGAAAAGAAGTGTAACCAATCAGATGACAGAACGTGTTTTTATGTCTGTATTTTTTTAGGTGTGCAAAGTTGATGACTGTTGTGTTATGGAGAAGGAGAGAGGTGTGGAAGGGATAGGTTTGTTTCGAACGATAGTGCAGGGCAGCAGGATTTGAGCTAGTCCAGAATAGTTTATCAGTGAGGATCATTATAAATTCTGTTTACCCTACTATAAAAGAGTAATGGTTCTCGTAAGGTATTGGGGACAGATGGCTACTTACGAGAGCTTGCCAAGCTAGCAATAAATACAGTAGTACCATATTGGAAATACAAAAAAATACCGCCGTATTAAATGCTTTTTTTGTTTTATTTCGCCCTATACTGTACAACCCTAAGATATAATGACGATAACTGAACAGTATTACAGGGTATACTGCAGTACTAGGACTTTCCCTTTATGATTTTTTAAGAAAACAACAAATTACAATTGCTACTAACATCAACATATTCAACATAAACAGCCTCAACAAAAAGTAGTGATATAGTTTAAAATTTTTATGACCTGTGTGTCTTTTGGTTAGGCTTCAGTTTACATAAGTCTAGTTAGTAAAGATAGGTAACTGCGGATGGAAGACTGCTACAAAGATTTAAGTTGCAAGTCCGGACATGAAGGCATCTTTTACGCATGCGTGTGAAAATCAAAACTTGAGTGCCTTGACTACAGTGTTGTGCTGACAACGTTGTAATTCCAGTCACGAGGGCATATGCATGTGGGTGGTGTTTGGAAATGTTAACGAGCACTGAAATATGGTACTGTAATTACAGTACTGTAAAATCATTGTGACGAACAACAATGTGAAGTTGATTGATAAAAGATGGCAGAGGGCGTTAATAGGGTTTTCTTTGGGGTGTTGGCTTAACGGGAGCTTAAAAACAAAGAAAAAGTTCAAGTTGTAATCTCTGAAAGTGTCCGCGGCCGCTTACGAGAATGTAACAATACAGAGTATGTAGGGGAGTTAATAGGGGTTTCAAACAAGGCGGCCGTAAGTAGAGCTGTCTGCTCACCTTTGTTGATCTAATTATAAAACCAGCTAATCAGAGAGAAAACTAGCTTTCATTCAAACTCATTGATTGTGCGAGAAACCATGATGGATCTTTCAAAGTAGACACTTACATTGTACACACTAGAAATATGTGACTCACAAAACCTTGTGAAGCTAGGGCTTGCCGGAAATCCCACTTTACTTGTATTTGTAGCATCAATTGAGGAGATTAAAAGGTTTCTGAACATAGCAACTACTTTGATGAGCGTGGTCTTTTCGTAGTTGCACAGGCTAGTTTACGGTTGAAATCTATTTCTGACACAACAAAATGTACAACAGGTGTGCAGCCCTGTCATGCTCAATAAATTAATTTATTTCCCAAGGAAGATTATTTTACTGCGGCCACTAAATGTGTAATTTCTTCAATGCAATCTTTCACAAAACGATTTCTGGAAGAAAAGGAAAAGATTCTGCAGAGATATTTCCATCCAGTGAATATTGATGAACATTGCAGTTGAAATTTAATCGGGCACTGAATGCGAAACTTTCCCAAGGTATGCAAATTTGCTCCATCTGATGCTAGTCTGTCTTCCAACCTGTTGCTGCATAGCAACCTTCCCTTTGTCTGATGTCATTCGTACTTTGTTTTTCACTGTTGCCAGGCAACATTTCAGACACCTTTAAAGACTTTTTTTTTGCTCAAATTTGCCCGGCTTAGCTTCGCTCGGGCCTTCGGCTCGACAAATTTATTAACAAGGAATTAAGAGAATTAGCACCTGGCAGTTTAGTAACACCATTTCAGGTGTTAGGTCCTTGATAGTGATTTTCAACGGGTTAGTGCAAAAATCTCCTCTCACTGCATTTGTTCCTTTACATGTAAAATGGCAAAGACTACAAATATCAGACTTTGACTGAAACCTAGGGCAGTTCTTTTACAGCAGTAAATAATTATATAAACTTGTTGAAAAAGCTGTCTCTAACTCTTTCATTAGGATTGTTTTGAGATTTTCCTCCTGAACATTGAGATCATTGGTTGCTGGTTTATGGTTGCTTCTAGTGACTGACCACCATTCTTGTTTATCACAAGGAAAGCAAAGTTCTGTGAGGGAAGGTGAGTAAGATATCATCTAAAATTTCATTAAAGTACTCACAGCTCTGATTACGTCATAAGCCAATCCAAATTCCCCATTTGCTGATCCAGAGTATTCAATAACCTATAATTTTCCTGCAGCTGTATTTTTTTTCATAGCTGATACATGTACTGCTTGTTGTAATATGTTTTACATTTTACCTTTGCATGGAACATACAACCAGTTAAGCAGAGGAGACTTCTCCTCTGCCAGAATTTAGGTTGCAGGCCATCAAACTGAAAGTCAGATGCCCTAATCACTAACCACTCTGCATAACATGTTAGACTTGTTTTCTTGTAGCTTAGTTGACTCACCCTGAAAACCTTGTCTCCAAGGTCTCTGGCCAAAGAAATCCAAACTTCCTGCTTCCAACTTCTAAAGGGTTCATGGATAATGGAGTTGTTGTCTGCAGATAAAAAAGTTATACCGCACCTGAGTTCAACATCATTGGTGCCATAATAAATTATGTAAATTTTACAGGCCAATCAACTGAGCGCTACCTAACACCAACAACAAAATAAGAATTTTAAGCTTGTCTGACAAAATCCTACTTAAGTCCCAGGTATAAGATTTTGGCTATAAAATAACATTAATTAAAGTTTTCCTTAGATGGAGGTTTGAAAGGGAAAAGGGGCAACCCTGAAGATCAGTGGCTGTGGTTTCTCTTATACAGTATTAATACTGTAAATGGAGGACCATCACAGTTATTTATGTAACTTAAAGGGCCCTAGTCAGCCACACCTTTGTTTTTGTTTAAATGCAAGAGTTTAGCTATTATATTTTAGTTGGAGCATGTCGAGATGAACGAAATCACTGTGAAACTACTAAAGATAATGAAACATTCTTTCAGGAACACAACTTACAGTAAAGCAATAATATTTCCCTTCACTATGCAATTTCAATAATTTCGATGGCATCGAAAATGGCGGAGGCTGACTAGGGTCCTTTAAGTAGTTGTGAACACCTGAAAAAAAAATTTGAATGGGATATATATTATTTTTAACCTATGACCTCTGCATTACAAGTGCAGCACTTGTTCTACTAACTGAACAAGTCAAGAAGGAGCTGGTCATTTTTTTTTAACTTTGTAATGAGACTCTGGAGGAGCATAAAAATAAACAGTGAAGTTTTGCAGACGTTCATTTTTGTGAATGCTCAATTTGTTGTAACTACAGCGGTATTCAGTGTACATCACAGGTTTCTTGGAAGGTGAGCACTCGAAGCTCTTTATGGTGGTCAAATTACCTTTTGTAAATATATGACATTTCATACCGGTATCTAACAGTATTTGCATGCACTTATATGGCACAAACCCTGGCATAGCTGTCTCCTCACAATGGCATTATTAGCAGCTTGTTGATAAAAAGAATCCTGGGCCCAGTTGCTCGAAGCATGGTTAGCGCTAACCCGGGTAAAATACCATGACAACCTATAGGTTTTAATACCTCTTAACCAATGGTTAGCGCTAACAATGCTTCGAGCAACTCAGCCCTGGGCGCTGAGTCTATAGTAAAATCTTCTATTAGTTGTCAGTATTTAATCATGTCAGTAGACTGAAGTAAAATAAAGATTAGATCACACTGTCAGTATTAGTTTACTTTTAGTCACATCAACTTAACCATCGCTCAGTTATTGATAGTGTTTTGAGGCTTGTGAGGTAGACTGCATTGAACTCTACAGTAAAAGGACAGATGTTTACATCATTTGGATGTAAGTTACATGTACCTGTATTGTGTCTTTTTAAAAATGAAAATCATGAAACAAATTAGCAAAACAAAAACCATTTAATTTCACTAAAACTAAAGATAAACCAACACTCAACTGATTTCTTTTGTGTTAAAAACTGAATCAACCCAAGGGTAGTACGTGTATTTGTGGTTGTGAACAAAACGAAATCAGTCAAGTGTCAGTTAATGTCACTGTTCCGGTTAAGATTCACGCTAAGCGTAACTCTACATAAACAACATAGAATTAACTAAAGTAACAACAACAGACATATTGGCGTAAATAAGGGGGGAACACCGCTCGGCGATTGCGTGACAGGTGACTTCTTTTGTGTGACCATTTTAAGGCCTCACTTCCCTGGCACTTCCAGCTGCACCTAGGCCAACAACAACAAAACACAACAACGCGCTGGAACAGCAGCACAGCTAGGCCAGCAGCACCACTGCGAGAAGAGTATTGGCAGGTCCCAAAACTAGAGTAGCTGAAAAGACCTCTCGCACGTCACCTATCTGACAAGCGCTGCTGGGTCGGACTGGAATATTGGCAGGTCAATACAATTAAAACACGGCAAAAAAAAAACTAGAGAACTTAGCTTGGGGAAGTCGCTACGCAGACTTAACCGAAACGCAACCAACGATTGGTGACCCCAGTTTATTAATAACATGGCCTCCAAAGGGAGGGAGGGAGGGAAAAAATTTACACAGCTTAACAGCAAGCAAACAATAGCATAAGAAATGTGAGTTAAAACGTTTTACACAGCATTTTATACCAAGACAGTGTTCAATGCCTGAGCCAATTGCCAGGCTTGTACCATTTACATGCTAGACCTTACATTATAATATCAGAGACATGAATGGGGTATTCAGAAGATTTAACCATTTAGAAAGGACGAAATAACTAGTATCCAGACAGAATTGCAACATACTAAGATAGAATTATAGATAAATGCCTACACAATGAATAGAATGGTACCTTACAGTACCAAGTACCGAGTTTTAAGTACAATACCAGCAATGCCCCACAGGGCGAAAGGTGTCACGTTCCATTAACTGTGTTTTGCAATTTTGTTGTAAAACTCTCTTTAACTTTTATTCTGTAGGCTGCTTGCATATTTTTTAAAAAAAGTTAATATGTAACATTTTGTACAAAAACTAAAAACTCTTTTGATAACTAAGTTTCTTACATGGTAAACAGTCTGTACCAGAATACAGCTTATTTGGAACAATTTTGATTTCAAGGCAAAAAATACACTTATATAATATTTTTGCATAAAACATTCTAGGCCCAGTTGCTCGAAGCATGGTTAGCGCTAACCCGGGTTAAATGCCATTACAACCTATGGGTTTTAATACCTCTTAACCAATGGTTAGCGCTAACCATGCTTCGAGCAACTCAGCCCTAAACATTAAGTTTTCCAAATGAACTTGGTGAATCATTGACAATCTTTGCCATATATAGCCAGTGTATTAATACACAGTGTACTGTAAGCTCTACCTGTAAGGCTGTCAGCCCATTCCTTATAGCTTCATCAAATAGCTCTCCAAATAAACTGAACCTGCAAAACAAAGATTTTTCATAAAAAAAAGAACACCACCTTGTTTGTTCAGTTGGTAGGGCTCCAGACTGCTGTGCGAGAGGCCTGTCTCTGGTTTAAACCCTGGCTAGACCACTAAACTTATTTAGACAAACTTAATTAGCTGCTGTGCTGCTTGGTCTGATGAACTGTCCATAGTAATGCGCTGGCCCCATCTGCCTTCCTTAACACCTATCTATCTACTGCGTGAATTTAGACATGCCCACCAAATTCACACCTACCAAACCAGACAACAAGATCTATTGTGACCACCCTTAGCCAGAACTACCAAATACTAGGACAGTTTTGGATCAATAGTGCACATGCCTATAATACGCTACCCGCTGAAATAACATTAGTATACATAGACTTCAACAAGTTAAAGTCACTTGCGAAGCAACCTTTTGAGCGCGAGTGAACGCAGTTTCTTTGACCTGTTGTATGATCTATCTAATTAAGTACTGTCGTAGTGTGATCTATTGTATTGGATTTTACTCTAGAGTCTATTTATTATTTAATAAGGACTTCATTTAAACTAGCTTCTTATTAGCTAAATCTGATGCTTCTGTATAAATAAATAAATAAATAAATTAATTAATTAAATAACCAGTAACATCTTGCTGGCTGTGCATAAAGGACTTTCTCTCAGCTCAGACGATGGAAACCTTGGGCTGGGACGTTAGGCCATTGGCCTTGTCTCATGTACACCTTGTTACGTTTGTTCCAGCTGTAGAGGATGTTAAAGATCTGCAACACTCCTTGAAAAGATTAGGGCATGTAGTCCCCAGTGTCTATGGTCTGGTAGCATCTGTCACTAATGTTACTTGACTCAGTTGATTGTGAACTAATTGCACCCGGAAGCAGTTTGGTAAAGTCCCCTACATTGTACATGGTATTGTAGAGTGCATTTGAGTTACAGCAGTTTGCACTTACAGCTGTACATATGTACTGTAATAACTGTTTAATTAACTTCAACGTACGGTGGGGCCTATGATATTAATTTAAATCCAGGAAAGGTAAAGTCAGACAAGAGCCAAAGTCGGCCCACACAGCCAGAAGTTAAACCAGGGTCTTCAGCACAAAGCAACCAGGTGTATTGTTAGTCTCCCCCACTGAATGGGATGCTAGTCCACTGCAGGGTTACCCTCCATGCTTGAGGTGCAACCTGTACCTATTTTGTATACATTGTACACCCAGACAAAGTGGAGCAGTTTCTTGTCTAAGAAAAAACATGTCATGGCAGTGGTTAGGTCTTGAACCACCAGCCTTCAAATCTAAAGTTATTTTAATGCAGCACCTGCAGGGTAACAAAGCTCAGTCATCAGCCGCTGTTCAGGGAAGCAAGTCTGCACTTCTTCCCCATATCTTTATGGCCCAACAGTGAGTTAAATAAATGGGGTCCATTGGACTTAAGTCATCAAAATAATGGGAAAAATTAAGGTAAATGGTCAGTCGACAATCGGCCGACAAAAGGCCAACAGAAGTAAAAGCAGAATAACTTAAGGAAAGACAATAATCAAGCAGATACCTTGTCAGTAATCTGTTGGTAATCTGTCAGTTAATTATTGGCCGAAAGTTGCCCGACAGATTATGAAGGGGAGGTGTTTTTCAATTTTACCAAATAATGCAGAAAATTCAAAACCAAAATACTATTAATTTTAAAAGGTTGAAGTTAACAGATGAGGTATCTACATCTTTTAAAAATTTTTAATCCAAAATGATATAAACATCAACTCAGTCAACAGATGACAGTTGGATGAATGTACTTCCGCAAATTCAAGTTTGATGTAAAGTACATGTATATGAAATGATTCATATATGAACTGCGGATGTAGATGAAAGTGAGAAGTGATCAAGTTTCTCACATTATTTCAGGAGTTCCTCAGATTATACTCCTCTTCAACTAAGGATACTGACTATTTCTGTCATGGATCACCATAAACAAGAAGTAAAACACCTCTTCAACTAAGGATACTGACTCTTTCTATCATGGATCATCATAGACAAGAAGTACAACAAAGAATGTCTCAAGGGAGATAGGTTGCATTTGTTTACAGTGACTGTTAGCATTGGGTGAGGGTGTTAATACTCACTGTTTAGTGCTCAAATGCAAGCTCTGGACAGCCAACTTTCTCCGTGAATAAATCAACATGTTTTCTAAACTGTGATATGGCATCCAAGGGAGCTGATGCTTGAAAACTTAAACGGCAAATCTGCAAGATGCAACATTAATAAAATCTTAAATTTAACAGCAAAGCCATAAAATTAGGGTTTCAACAAAACGCTGACCCCCGGGTCAGCTGACCCCCTAACTGACCCCCTCAAAAAATCACAGTGAAAAACAAAAGATGTGAAATTAAAGTTATAAAGTTTACCTGCAAGATAAAACAGCGCAAATGACGAGTGAGTTACCACTCAATTTAACGTTTGACTGTTGTCACAAAACAACATCTGGAAATAATTCCCACGGTAAAATACAGGAGCGTTCGGCTCAATACAGGTGTCCTAGAGGAGAGACCCTGGGAGCGAGGCTGATCCAAGGCGAGAGTTGAGCGGCTTGCTCTTTAATTCTGACGACACAAATACAGGAAGCGTTTAATTTTACAGCCCTCATTTTCCTGCTTTTTTAGGGAACTAAGTCATCTCACTGCTGCGAATGGAAATCGAGAGAGAGCCCTGAGCATGCAAGGCTGCTGTTAACCATTTCTTCCTTTGCATTTTCCTGTTATTTAGCGTTTACATATACACGTTTGTGGTCAAATGACGCATAAACTAAAAGTATTAGAAATGGCTTATTAAAAAAAAACTAACAAAATTACCAGACTCATTTTCCTGAAATCATGTGCTACAGCTAGTCTATAATCTCTTTTTCGTAACGACGGATTGTTTAACCTTGTTGTACCACAGGCTAACCAAGCGCACTATTAGTAATCACGGACGTGACTCTTGCTGATAAGCGGTGTTGTGTTACAAGTATTTCGAAATATTCGATCTATAAGGGTTTGTATGGGAACTCAACGGTTTTGCTTCGAAAATTCATAAAAGTGTATATTTTGCAAATAAAATCAACTTACCCTTTTCCCTTGTGTATTACTTGGCGTTTGCTGGCTCCTCAGGTCGATCTGGTGCGATTTCAGCGAGTTATCGTCATTTTAGTTTTCACTGCCGATACTGTCCACTATAAAAGAAGGGAAGGCTGGAGACCTCTGAGCGAACCCTCGCCACGCGAAAGCCAATAAATTCTAAACAATTCAGCTTCAGCTCCCAGAATTGCCACCAGTGAGGCCGCAGGTTAAAGGTCTACCCGTGAGATTCGTGCTAGCGTCCAAATTCCCTTTCACGGGCTCTAAAAGGGCTCCGTTTTGGAGCGATTCTGACTATCTTCGCTTCGCCATTATGCGCGCTCCCAACGGCTGTCCTACGAAATTCGAACACTCAAGCTTAGCAACCGCGTCACAGAGACAAAATGGCATTCACCCGAGGGGAGGGTCGTTACTTCTGCCCTCGTGCAAATTGACACCGTCGGGGAGCCGGTGCGTGTAATTCGAACGGAGACCACACGCGTGACCTGTCACTTGAAAGTTAACTTGAAACCGCAAAAGGTTTTATTCCTCTGTCACGGATTTACGCTTTAACAAGTGACGACACTCCGGGCACTTTGAATCTGGAGGGGAGAACACTTTACACTTTAAAGAGTAAGCCTTTGATTCTTCTTCGGCTGTGGTTCCTTGTTCCAAATCTCTGAAGGTTCCGTTGACGTGTGGGACAAAAACCTGGAGGGACTCTCCAACGAGGAGTGAAATTCCAGAGCAAAAGGACGACTTCTCGACATAATTTATAACAATGCCCACTCGTTCTTTTATTGGCAGAGATTGAATACCAGCAACATCACTTATGTCCCTTTCGCATCCATGCGCTCTAATTGTGATAATGGCATTGGGAGAATTTTCTGGCCTTGTGACAACAATCTCTGTTGACGCTCTAACCTTATTAAACTCCCACTTTTCCATACGCACAAAACATATGCAATGTTGGTTGTTTTGCACCATCTTCCATTCCTGGGGAATAACTAGGTCGCATAGTTCATCCATTAGAGTGTTGGTGATTTCAACTAAAGGACTAATGCGGGATGATGGCTTTTTCTGCATATTTAAGTATACAGTTTGTTGATAATTACGTGGCCCTCTCCTCGCTTTTGTGACATTGCCATCCCAGGCATCTTGAACAATCAGACCCAAAGAAGAATGACCTAATGGTGGACAATTTACATTTTCCTTGTGACTGTCAGCGTGGTCGATGATGTCTTGACAAACGGTAAAGGAACCTTCATGATATTCATAATAAGTCATAATCCTAGGAAAAGGAGTATCACGGTTACCGTCATGACCAACATTGTCTGAAATGATTTGAATTTCTCAATTTAAATTTTTCCTTGAATAAATAGACTTACCATATTTTCCAGTCTGTTGAATAGCCAAGAGATTTCCGTTTTTTCTTTGGAGGGTAATCCTCGTTGCGGCTAGCCGACTTTGACAACATCGTTATCGGATAGGATTTTGAAATAACTCGAAAATCCCGCAATTTGTAAGGCCAAAATAACTATAGCTCTTAAAAGAACTGTTGTATAAAATATCTTGATAAAACAAAACGACTAGAGGAATTGATTATCTGCGAGAGATAATTTGAACAGTGTCTGAACCGTTGAAACCGTTAACGAGTTGCGTAAATCCGTGACAGAGGAATAAAACCTTTTGCGGTTTCAAGTTAACTTTCAAGTGACAGGTCACGCGTGTGGTCTCCGTTCGAATTACACGCACCGGCTCCCCGACGGTGTCAATTTGCACGAGGGCAGAAGTAACGACCCTCCCCTCGGGTGAATGCCATTTTGTCTCTGTGACGCGGTTGCTAAGCTTGAGTGTTCGAATTTCGTAGGACAGCCGTTGGGAGCGCGCATAATGGCGAAGCGAAGATAGTCAGAATCGCTCCAAAACGGAGCCCTTTTAGAGCCCGTGAAAGGGAATTTGGACGCTAGCACGAATCTCACGGGTAGACCTTTAACCTGCGGCCTCACTGGTGGCAATTCTGGGAGCTGAAGCTGAATTGTTTAGAATTTATTGGCTTTCGCGTGGCGAGGTTCGCTCAGAGGTCTCCAGCCTTCCCTTCTTTTATAGTGGACAGTATCGGCAGTGAAAACTAAAATGACGATAACTCGCTGAAATCGCACCAGATCGACCTGAGGAGCCAGCAAACGCCAAGTAATACACAAGGGAAAAGGGTAAGTTGATTTTATTTGCAAAATATACACTTTTATGAATTTTCGAAGCAAAACCGTTGAGTTCCCATACAAACCCTTATAGATCGAATATTTCGAAATACTTGTAACACAACACCGCTTATCAGCAAGAGTCACGTCCGTGATTACTAATAGTGCGCTTGGTTAGCCTGTGGAAACACAAGATCTCAGCTACGAAAACAAATAGGCGGCCGGATAAAGATTATTAAACAATTCAAATCCTAACTAGAGAGGCTGTACTGTCACCGGACGCACTGAAACAAGCCAAACGTACCAAACCCAAATAAATGCCTCAACGGGTATAAGAACGACGGTTGCTCAACAGGCGATAAACGCAGCACTCGTAACCCAGAAATGACAGAAATGACCTTTGATATCAAAATACAAAACATGCGACAGTTGCATTGTTTAGTCTATCATGACAATTTTTGTTTCCGGCGGTGTGACGTAACCTTTTGTGTTTCGTCCAATCAGCGCCAACGTCCAAAATTCGGACGTTCGACACAAACTTCTGAAAGGTTTTGTGTCAGGCCTTCCTTTCCTCTTCTCCCCTTCCCCTCCCCCTCCCCCTTCCCTTCCCCCCTCCCCTTAGGAAGGCCTGATACTCAGGCTATACAGTACCAGGCGGTGTGCGTCACGACTCACAAAGGGTGCTGGGTAAAAATAAGGAAATGGCTCATTTGCCTCTAGTCACGATCGAGTAAACATCATCCCGAACGTAGGACTTAAGTCGACTTACAGTCGCACTGAAACTGGGCATTCAAACTTTGCTTCCTTTTCCAAAAACTATCACTAAAGCCAGCAATTTGGCAAATTTTAAAAGTCTAGTGGTAGCCTGGTACAGTACCATATTACGAACGCTAAAAAAAGTTTGTTTTGAATATGCTTCACTCTTTAGCAAGACATTCCTCTTTAATTAACTTGTTCTTCAGCCATGTGACATTGAACATTGAGCGTAACAACTATGAAATGACTGAATGAGATATTTTTTTTTTGAACTGTAAGTCATAGAAATAGAGTACTGTATACCGTAGGAGAGTAGAGGACAATTTATTGTATAGTACTTTTAAATAATGTTACGTATATTATACCGTTAAGTTACAAGTTGACACTGAACTTTGTTTAAAGTATTGATCACTCGAAAGAGTGTTGATTGCCCTATTGTTTCCTTGCATGAAGTGCTTTTGTATGATACGCCATTAAAATTGACATTAGACCACGCCCAGTGAGTATTTTTAGTGATCCTGTATTAAGCGGCCACCTGTATTAAGCGGCCAATTACTCAAGTCCCGAGGGTGGCCGTTATATACAGGTTCGACTGAATTTTGTTCGAGATGGAAACTCATACCGCCGTGAAAACGGCAAACCATAAACCTCATTATGAAAGCGAGGCTGCGCGCATGGTTTATATTATGAAACTTAGTTTTCATTGATATGCAAACAAAACTAATTTTCATATGAAAATGTTTGCACTTAGCCTCGCTTTGATAATGAGGTTCAAAGCAATTCGGAAATGGCGTATTGCTTTTTAGGGCTCGGGGGATTGTTATGACCTATCAACTATTGTTTTAAGCAACAATTAGCTTCATTTCAGGGGCACCCATTGGTTCATTTCGTTGGGTATCTGTTCGAAGACCTTAACCACCACAGAAATGGCGTTAAAAATGCGAAAAAAAAGGTCAGCTTCCATGTTCGTAAAACCAACAACAGCTATCGATCTGGGCTGGGTTGTTCGAAAGCCGATTAACGCTAATCCACGATTAAAAGTTAACCAAGGTTTTCATCTCACTCGTTAAAAATTGTTTTTAAAAGCTATTTTTAAGCTAATGGTAAAGAAAAGTCTAAGTCAAAATTGAGGGACAAAAACCTTTTTGAAGAACATTTATTGGTTTGTAGTTAAACTGGAATCAAATTTCCCGTTAATCCAGGATTAGCTTAATCGGGCCTTGAACAACTGGGCCCTGGGGATTAAAGTTGCGTTGGCCTGAAATTTTCTGTTAGTTAAATTTTCAGCGGATCATACTGTATTGAAAGAGCATAATCACAAACCATCTGGAAACACAGAAGACAATATATTTCCACGCCCGTAAATACACACAGTATTGCTAAAGCTTACAACTTTAAAATTTGCTAAATTGCATTGGTAGAGATTGATAATGATTTTTCACACAAATCAAGACAGAAAGCAACGTGTTTGATCAGTTGAAGATTGGCATAATAGTTGCATATTGACGTCATAGTTAATTGAGTTCATCGGATCTTTAATAATTTTTGTAGTTTATAATTAACTATTGTGTATTTTTGTTTTCTTAGTCTACAACTGTTGTCAGGCCCAAATTTTAATTTTGTTTCGAAACTGTAGTATGCTTAGAAAGCTAACACGAGAAATAATACATAAAAGTACAGTTTTTGGCTAGCCAGTTTGCGGGAAATCAAAAGCTGGCCAAAGAGAGACCATGAAATAAAATGAGCATTGCGCAGATTGAATTGAATTTTTTTTTTACAGCTGTGTGTTTAGTAACCTGGCCTTTGAGTGGAAGCGAGGCTGGGGTTGATCGTTTCCACTCAAAGGCCAGGTCACTTAGCACACAAGTTTAAAAATGGAATGGTGTTCCGACTCCAATTTTACAGAGTTATGTGTTTGACTTTCTTGCCGCAAACTTCACAGATAGAATGTTTTAAGTTCTTCATGATCAGAATTCATCGCGACTAGTTACAATAGGTAATAATCGCTATAACATAACATCGGATACCTGCAATATTAAGCCATATACATATAACAGCAGCTACTAAATATATGAGACAAATTAAAATAAAGACCAAAAGTTAAATCGGAAGAAATTAAACACTGTCTGTTCTTGAGAAATTTACAGTAGATTTATATGAAAGATGAGTCATATATTGCATATATCATGAATTACGTTTTCAAAAACGCCGGGTATTAGTAAATTTTTAAATTATTTTGCTTAATCACACTGTAGCTGTGGTAATGTTTTGGTCCGTGTACAAAATCTAAAAGTTTGACCATTCACATAAAAGCTACTAAGCAGTACTATCATGGTGATGTTATTTTTTAAAAAAATTGTGTTCTTTTTTGTAGATTTGCCCCATGTGTTATTTCTAAGTTAGGAAGTGTTAACATTAGGTTCATAAATGAATCATATCCCAGTTTCGGCAAAGGACGTAGGTTATCTCAGTAGTCACATTGGAAACTTTTCGGATCTTCTTTGAAATAAAAAATACTTCATCTCTGATCTTTTGTGCAGTTATTATTCGCCTATAAAAAAAAAAAAAAAAAAAAAAAAACATGCATTAAGAATTTCCCTTGTGAATGGCCTTCTCAAAATAAATGAAATCACTACCTTGATTGAGCCGACCGCTGCTGAGTTGCGCTAGCAATAGCTAGTTATTAGCATGGTAAAGTTTCGTTCCTCCTAAAAGCACTTAAAAAACACACTTAAGTAAATTTGATCGAAATAGTGACGGTTACTTACAATTATAGTTGTTATCTGAATCAGTTTTCAGCCCCACACTTTCGTTATTTAAGTGACAAGTCTCGCTTGCAAATTGAGTGAAAATTTGTCCAACCTAATGTAATGAAATACTCACTATCTACAAATACATTTTCTGCTTAATAAACCACAAACTTTCGTTCCAGCGGGACATCTTTTCGTGCAAACCAGGAACTCAAAATGAAAATGAAAAAGAAAAACAATTGGAAATTTCATTATGCCGGCTTAGTGGCAAGGACAAAAGCCTTCCACTTTTCCTCCTAGCTTGACAGCATTTTTGACGCCTTCTCGGGTCAGAAATCATTTTGAAAAGAAAACATTTGTTTTGGATATATAGCTAATCCTTGAATATCTTTCCGGTGCTTCGCATCTCCCTGAAAGAGAGGTATAGTTTCATTAAGTACTGGCATCGAGAGATAAAAAGATTTCATTGAAATCGATAAGAGACGCTTAGGATGTCTTATATGTTTATCCGCCGGCACATCCTGTCGTTTTCATAGCTTAGGTATATTTCGAAAAACCGCTTAAAACCGCAAGCGCTATAGCATAAGACCAATAACCGGGCAATAATTTTGTGAAAAAAGACCAAATATTAGCCAACTTTTAGTTTTTATGAACGGATATTGCTACGGCCGAGAAAATATCGTCGGGTAATCAGTAGTACAACGTTTAGTTTACACTTCAGTAATATCAATGTCAGATCGCGATTGACGTGGAGTGAGACTTGCTTCAGAAATTCATTTATCTGGAGACAAGGGTTCCGTAATCTAGGACCGGATTGCGCTCTCGATTGAAACAATATGCCTCTGCCAAAAAAAATACAATTACAAATACGTGGTGCAAGGCAAAAGTAATAACCGCTTGACATATTAGTTTAGTTGGCCAAATTCTACAGGCTTTCAAGGAAGTGCTACTTTCAGAAATTGACCGAAAAGTGTCTTTTGTGGCTGGCTTAATGTGTTAATGTAACGGCGGTCTAATTAAACGTGTTATGAATGGAAGCTTATCGGATAAGTCGCACGCAGGTGCTCCACAGAAAGATATGGGAGGGTATAAAATAAAGCTTCATTTAGGTAATGCACAGGTTTCGAAAGTGAGGAATCGATCAGTGGCACCCTTAAACTGATACGGCGTAGTCAAAACCCCGACAGTCTGCGGTCTGAAATGGTTTACAAAGAAATCGCGATACTGTTTATTCTCACCTCAATATGCCGTGAGTATTGTAGCTTCTGAATGATTCACTCCAGCTCGTTGTTTACTTTTCTTTCTTAAAAATAACGGTACGACGCACTATAATGAGAAAATACCTAAAACAACATAGGGTGGTATCGGCTTACAATTATCAGCTTTTACGAAGGAACTGAAAGAATCAGGTAAATTAAGTGTTGTGGAACGTATTGCTCTCAATGCTGGTGCAGAAAATTTGGTTTGAGGAACGTACGGCAAAACGAAACGAAGCCAAACATATCGATGGCTCTTTGTGTTCGCCCCCTGAGTAGGATGTTAGGCTCACCCGTTGCTGCCAAAACAATTTTCAATTTCTTACTGAAAGATGGTGAAAGAGGTATTGGGGAGTTTAGATTGGCAAAGCTATTTCGTTACGGATCCTATTTATATATTTTATCTTTTTATTGCTACGGATTGTATTTCCCAGCGCAGTGGTACCTTTGTTAACTGGACACGACTTCATCTTTAGCTGTTTGATTTCTTGTAAGTTGTTTTATGAATATAGAACACTGGGATTTGTAAGCGTTTGTTATCGGGAAAAGAAAATGCTACATTCGAGAACAAAAGAGACAACAGCCTTTGATATCATAGAAAAAGCTCCTTTTTGATGGCTTAGGGGATTATTAATGGACTTGATGGAACAAAAACAGCCGGAAAGTTTGAAAGTTATAAAATAAGAGGAAATAGCATTGTCGACCGAGTAATGTACGTCTGGAGATGTAGAGCAGAATATTTAATTAAGTTATTGCCAACATTTGACGGTTATTTTAGCTACTTGTCGACGAGTACCGCCTAAAAAAACGTTGTCAATTATCGAATGAAATGCTGACGTCTGCTGTGAACTCCGATTTTCCACTTTGCGCCTTTATTTGACCAATGTCCAGTGCCGGTTGATAATCACTTCGGAAGCAAGTCTTATAAATCTCAGTGAACTTTTTCTTTCCTTTTTTTTTAGAGTTATCATGCGGCGTTACTATGTATGGACTAAATATCTTTGGTCATCAAAGACTGACTGTGTCAAGTCACTAGTCAATCTAGTTAAATATTCTTCAATAATTCATTGATTCTGGGGCAATCTTATAATTACCAGCTCGCTTTCAAATCATCGACAATGATGGACAGGAAACATTGAACCGATTGTCTGGTCATCACAGATTTTTTTCGTAGAATTAAGATTGATCAACTAGATCAGCGAATCCAAAAAAAGGACTGTTACCTTCTAAAAATATTAAACACAGTTAAAATGACTCTTTTTTTTTAATTTTGGTAAGTTTCAGGGGTTTTATGATTTTTATTTTACATCAAATTGCTTAGCTGATTGACCTAAATGTTTGTTACAATTTACCGATTGGAAATTTCTTCTCATTTTTGCTGATTTGATGTAAAAATACATCCTTCTAACTAAGTATATGGTCTTTGGAACGTCGATGCAAACTAAAAAAGTTAAAAATGCTCTAATTAAAGGAAATGAAGACCAAAACCCAACCATCTAAACCAGTAGAAAGCAATCAAATTATTGCTAAAAGTAGTGAATTTATCCAGACCGGCGTTAAAATTTGGTTATCGACGGCTTTAGAATACTATTTGATAGAGCGGTACTATTAGTCAGCGGTTGCAGCTGTCTCTGTCTCTGTCTCTCTCGTTTTTAAAATTATTTTGCCGCACAAAGAGATTACAAGACAAGTCACAATGAAATAATTTAAATTAAGTTACAAAGAAAAAGTGGCGAGAAGACGGAAACTAGAAAGCTTATGCGTGATTCGGCCTCCCCTCCCCAATTAAACTAAGTTACAAAAAATTAAGGACGGTGCCTACTAATGAAGAATTATTTTTGTGTGGTTAATGACTATGCGGGAAAAGCAGATCTTAGCAAGGGCTATTGAAATCCAAAAAGAAAATGGGGGGTAACCACACATTTTTTAGAAATGATTAAGTAACAATTATTCTAAAACACAGAAGAGTACAAAGCAATGTATGGCGTTTTTTTTTTAATTGAAGCTTTATTATCTCTGAAAAATGTATGGTTGCCTCCAATTTTCTTTTTGGATACCAAGAGCACTTGCTAAGTTCTGCTTTCTTTGCATAGTTTTAAACCACACAAAAATATCCCTGTATTAGTAGACACCACCCATAGAAAACTCGATTATCTCGAGATGCGCAGAACGTATGCGCAGTAAAAAAGTAAGTACCGTCCTTAAGTTAGTCACAAATTAGTTACACGGCGTAAGGACGTTAAATAGATAAAAGTAATAGGCTAGAAAATCACGCGTCATTCATAGCCTTTAATTAATGATCTTCCATGAACTAGCCTCTCTATTGTCGAATAACAACTGAGAATGAAAGCGAAAAGAACTGCCTCACAATGAACGAACTTAGTAACGCAATGCCAATGTTCCTTACGCTGCCGAACAAACTCCGCATTACCAGGGTTTTTCCACTTCAGTTTCGTACAGGCTCTTGCTCTGCTACTAATCAAGCAAACGATTTTTTAGACTAATTAAAGGAAGTGAACCTACTCTTCTAAAAACATAACAGATCCGTAGCCTGCAGTGCAGAGGCAATCGAAGGAAGTTTAGAAAATGCAATGAAAGCATTATGGGAATCAAACAAAAGCTACTGAACAGTTCTTCCAACTATGGCACTAATTTTTGAGTCTAGATGAAATCATAGAGGGTTAGAATGAAAGATCAGCTGTAAATAGGATATTCGTCCAGGAAGTAACATCAGGTTGCTTGCCATGTAATATCTGGTGCTTTGATTTGAGTTATTTAATTTTCAATCTTTCTTACGTTCGTATGCTTCAGAGCTATAATCTGGGGCTTGAAAACCAGTTCCCCAGTCTCGAAAACGCCAAAAACAGCAATTTCAAACATTTTCCGGTAGACCATGTCCCCGGCTGCCCACAGAAGTAAAACTCGCGCCTTGAACCCTGTGAGAAACTAGCTTCTTGTTTTTGCCAATGTCTCGTATTTTGAAATCGATGAATAGAAGTTCGCCTTACAGCCACCTTGTTATTATGACCACTTTTTTGTACCCCGAACGAATTGAAAGTCCAGTCATTTCCTTAGTTTCACAACCTCGTTAATTCCACCTTGTATTACGACCACATTTTTACGGCCCGAAGGTGGTTTGTATTGTCGGCGTCCCACTGTAATGGTCTTTACTAGGTTTGAATTCGAACCTCAAATATGAGCGAAAGGGTTGGAGAAACTGACTTGAAAAATGCTCCTCCTAGTGAGCGTAGGCTTTTCACTGAAAATGTTGACCATCTAGAATTACAAAGACAAGACCGATGGTTAATCGATTTCGGATGGTTAGGAAGTTCCTTGCCGTTTTGTAAAGACACCCCCGTTGTCAATCGTGTGCTCTGTAATACACAAATTCAGAAGCTTTCTGTTCTGCGTGTTTGAATGTTCTGCTACTGTTACTGATAGACCAGAAAAATTCTAATGCTAGTTAGAAACATTTTTGAAGCTCGTGGATGGATCTCGTTGTGCTTGTTTTACTAACTCAATTATTTCTTTTCCTAAATTCTAGTTGCACTTCCCATATGGGAGGATCAGCCGATGCGGAAGAGAGATTGTAAGTTGATTTACCGTTGCATTTACAGTAACCTAGATTTCATATGATTCATATGCTTCCTTTAGTGCGGTTTCCAATTGAGTGTCGTAAAACCAAAACCAAAGTAATTACTGTGGTCAATCGCAACAGATGTAAACAACACAACGAGCCAATCAGAATTTGAAGCAATTACGTGTAACCGACGTCAAGCGCGCGAAAACGCGAGCGGCCAAAACACGATTGGTTTGGGTTTGGATTCCCATTGGTTGAGAAAGTGGCGCGAGTTTTGTTAACCAATCACAGAACGTAGTAATACAAAACCAAAGCAATCGCGAAATTACTTTCGACACTCAATTGAAAACCGCTCTATTTAAAGTTCACGATTGTCTTGTGTTAAGATGTCACCTCATAGCTGTCCACTGTACGGTCCGTAAACAGCCAATCTGTAATTGCATTGAAATAATAATAATAAAAAAAATCAATGTTAAAAAGGCTATGTTAACAGTATGGTTGATTCAGTGGCCGGGTGGTTAAGGCATCTCTCTAGCGCCGGATTTTACTAAGAAAATTTTATGGTTTTTGCCACTTCTAATCTAAACTCGAATTTGCATATAGACTACATTATTAATAAGCCGAACCACAGATTTTCTCTTCTTATATATAGCAAAAATTTGCCTGACTATCCGCTCTCGGAAATTATTGTTTAATGCCCTAATTAAGCCTTTTCTGGCCATGGGTGACTGCTCCATTGAGAATTTAGGAAGATTATTAAGAATGCAAAAACCACAGACCTATGCTATAATAATTTTAGATGCCACAGTTAACAATAATTCTGTGGTACTTTTACTAAGTTAGGCTGGCTGGCTTCCAATAGATGATATAATACACATTAACGAACTTATTATATACCACAAAATTATTCTTGGGTAATGCTCAGATGGCCCATAAATACACACCAGAGCTTTAGCCAATAACAACCTGATTATGATATGTAAATGAAAGTGATGGCCGTAAGTGGAATGATGTTGATCAGTGCTCAAGGAACATAGTCATTAAATCCAAATTTACAAAACACATGTAAACTGCTCTTCTCAAACTCATTAATCATTCAAAAGCCAAAGACAAAGGAAATCATGCACCGTGACGTGTTTGGATATCTGATGAAAAACTCCTCGTTTTTGTATCCTTAATTTCCCCTTCAAAATAAGTTTGTTTGAGAAGTTATATCAAACACTCGCCACAGTGTTTCATCACAATATCAAAAATGTCGAAGTTCGTCCAAAAATACTCCGCTACGCGTCGTATTTTCAACTCTCTTCTAGGTGTTTGATATGTGATGAAACACTGTGTCTCGTGTTTGATATATTACTTGAAATAGTTAGATTCTCTTAAACGCTTCAGCATAAGTAGGACTTAGGAGTTGTTGTTGCTTTTAAAGAGAGCCATTAAGTGTTAACTACTGATCAACAGCCTGTGTTAATTGTCATGTTTTTTTTTATCCTCGAGAAATGAAGTTGTTTATTTATTTTACTATTATATTCTTTAATTCAGCATCCCCAATGTTTAAAAAGGGTCTCATTAAAAATATTATTGATCAGTTCAAATTTTTTTATACCTCACGAAATTGAATTGTGTTTTATTCTAGCTGGCGAATGCGGAGAACTTGTGAAAAGGAAGATGGCAAAATATGGAGTAGACACGGACCATATACAATGCATTTCACAAACACGAGGTAAAAAAAGGCTATATCGTCAAATTTAAGTTTAAAATCTTTCTATTCTAATTCCCAAACTAAACCGTTCCTTGCTTTATATTCTTGTTACCAGTCCGCCGCACTTGTTGTATTGCCGAGTGTGCCTGGATGGCAATGGAACTAGGAGTGGAACCAGCCTCCCTTGTCTGTCCCACATGAGAGCACCAATCACCGGCGAGTTATCTGGACACGTGACTCTATCCCTTTACGTTCCTACTTGATTATGAAGTTCTCTAGCTCTCCTCTGTTTTCTGTCTTCCAGCGCCATCTTAGTTTCAAAAACTTACTGATGTGGTTGAGACTATTATACTCGAACAGGACCCACCAAACCAAAAAATAGCGCTCTCTGTCTGAAACCCCTTTCCTCAACCTCCAAAGAAGGTATCTTTTTTGCATAGCCACCCCTCTTTCCAGCAGTATAAAAAGGCAATGAGATTCAAACCTCACTTTTCTTGTTTAACTAGCAATGCTGACTCTTGCTAGCTGAATATTTATGTGTCAACTCAAATATTAAAGCCTATAAAATTTATTTTCGGTAATGTTCATGAGATAGGTGGTGTCTTCGATAACTCCCCTACCCTAGACAAGGTGGGTCCTTTTCGAACAAAAAAATGTTATTACTAATTCTCAATTCTCTTAATTAATCTTAGAGGAAATACCAGTGGAATACAAAACACTAAGCATTTTTTTTATATTTTTCCTTTCATAAGTATTATTATCTACTTTTATAGTTAGTTTGCTCTCATGATAAATATTTGCTAAACTAAACAGCTATTTTTGCATTGTTTCTTTCATACTGATTGAGTTGGCGCTCTAGTAACGTATACACGTTTGAATACGTCGTGCTAATTATTTTTCTATATGAGTTTTCGGAAAATACTGTGTCCGTTTTTACAATCGTGTGTTTGGTAGCAAAGAGAGATCAACGTCTTTGATTACTCGATTAATGTCAACATTTCTTTTGGAGGAAAAACTCTATCTTTATTAAATTGAACATTTCAAATATGACAGTGTTTCGAATTCCACTACAAGCAATATCAAGGTTCTTTTAATTCTTTCCTGAGGGTAGTGAACAAATAATAAAAATAAATCCTGTTCATTTCCACCCCGTGTCTCAATCTTTTGTTTATCTGGGAATTATAATTTGGGACGAGATTAACTAGAGTTCATAAGTTGCTCTGGTTATATTCCCAACCAGAACATAAAAAATACGACTTACATCAATTAAACTAATTAACATTTTAGCAATGGCTATTTACAGGCAAATCTCAAAAGCATCATTGATGAACACATTTTTTTTTTATTTTGGCTGCTATAATTTTGCGGTGATCAGTAACACCGAAGATCAAACTACATGAATTAGAAGCGGTTTCCAATTGAGTGTCGTAAAACCAAAACCAAAGCAATTACTCTGGTCAATCGCAACAGATGTAAACAACACAACGAGCCAATCAGAATTCAAAGCAAATACATGAAACTGGCACCAAGCGCGGGAAAACGCGATTGCCTTTGGTTTGGATTCTCATTGGTTGAGAAAGTGGCGCGAGTTTTCAATCAGTAATTGCAAACCAAAGCAAACGCGAAATTACTTTGGACACTCAATTGAAAACCGCTCTGTAACTTCCCCAATAAGATTCTTCAATCCCATATGTTTTGGTCAAATCTGCTCAAATATTTGACAAGGTACCTTTTCGCTAACATCAAATTGCTCTTAAGGAGAACCGAGAAGAAAATATTAAGTGATAATAAAATTACTCCCTTCTGGTCTCAAATTCGTGAAAATAGTTAAAAACTCGAGAAATAATTTAGTTATCACTTCACTCTTTGGTGGTCTCAAATTCGCGAAAAGGAAATATTTCTTTTTGAAACAGATTTCTCGAGAGGAAACAAAAGTTTCTAAAAATTCTTCAAAAACATTTCATATCGAAACATTTTGAAAGCAACGGCCCGATTAAAAATTGAGTGTAGCTTCACAAGTGTTGTGTTGTCTTTTCTAGTCTTGTGTTGTGTTGTACTGTATTGTATTGTAGTTGTCTGGTGTTGTGTTGTGTTGTGTTTTGTATGTTGTATGTTTTCTTTGTTGCTTTGTGTTTAGTAGGTTTCTTTTGTTTTATTGTGCTTGTCTTGTGTCCTATCGCGTTGTTCCTTTCTAGTGTTGTGTTTTGTTTGGGTGAAGGGTGATTGGATGGAAAGGTAATTGTATTCCGTATTGAATTGTAGTGTGTTAAGGAAATCAATGGGTTCAATGAATAACAAAAGAGGAGGGTTCATTCTGTATACTATACCCATCCGGGTGGTGTTGCACTTATATAGGTAAATAACAATAGCTTGATGGAAAACCAATCAGAAGCGAATGGCGTCATCACGTATTAACCAACAGGATAAAAGCAATACGGAATAATTAAAGCAAAGAACTGGACATAATCAAAATGGATTAACATAAGTGAGTAAACAGTTGGAAAGAGAATGTAGACAGAACAGCAATAATGTCGTAAATATTCGCGTTTGGTAAACACTACCGCAAGATAAAAATAGAAGAGATTCGCGTGAGATATTTATGGGATAAAATTTTAAGTTCGATTTCCGCTAAAAGCTTAAAGGACCGTATGCTGATGATTCCTTTAACTCTATACAACTTTACTGCTACTGGCTAGCGCGCGACAATTTCTGGTCTCACATTCGTTACAATCGGCGAAAGTAGAGCAATAAGTTGATTGTTTTCTTTCTTCAGTCTTGTTATGTCTCAAATTCTTGAAAATAGCATAAAATCGAGCAAAAAGGTATCTCTAATCAAGCCTCAAATTCGTCAAAATGGCCAAAAATCGAGAAAAAGTCAACTCCTGTTGTCTCAAATTCGTCAAAATAGCCAAAGATCATGAAAAATCTTAACTTTTATTATGTCTCATTTATTCATCAAAATAGGCAAAAATCTAGCAATACCTTAACTCCTGTTATGTCTTAAATTCGTCTAAATAGCCAAAAAATGGAGCAGAAGATTACCTCCTGTTATGTCTCAAATTCCTCAAATACACAATAATTGAGAAAAACCATTACTCCTGTTATTAGTCAAATTCGTCAAAATGACCATAAATCGAGAAAAATCCTGTGATTTCTAAGATACGTCAAAATAGCCAAATATCTAAAAATACCCAAAAATGTAGCAGTACCTTAACTCCTGTTATGTCTGAGATTCGTCAAAATAGCCAAAAATGTCGGAAAACCTTCACTCCTGCTGTGCTTGAATTGAGTAAAAATTGCTAAGAATCGAGCAAAATCCTCACTTCTTTTTACTTTAAAAATAGCCAAAAAATAGTCAAAACTCTTCAGCCCTGTTATGTCTCAAATTCGTCAAATAGCCAAAAATTGAGGAAAATTGTCACTCCCGTAATGTCTCAATTTAATTGAAATAGCAAAAAATGGAGAAAAATGTTCACTCCTCTTCTGTAGTAATGGGAGGGGGGGAGCGCTGTTACCGCTTTTACGCAAGATGATCATCGCTCACAGCTTGAGCTTGGGTTACCTGTGCACAGGGGAAGTCCAATTTATAACACCTAGCAACTTTAACCATTGAAGAATTAACCATTTGCCCACACAACTCTTCATAAGCAAGACAAACAGCAAAGTTAAATTAGTCCCTGTTTATTATTTACGATCGGTCTCTAATACTGTTAAAACGTTTGCAAATGCATATTACTTATTATCAGAGTTTAACTTTAGTGCTTCCTTATTGCCGGTATCCTGAAGACTGTAACTGATCATGACATCGGTGAATCCTAGAAAAAAATAATCAGAGAGGGCATAAAATGCGTTAATATGACTTCGAATTCGAATATTCTTGCACCTTTCTGAGATTAATGCCTAGGGCTCAGTTGCTGAAAGCCCCATTAAGCTAATCCTGGATTAACGTGAATTCTGGTTCGAGTTTAATTACTAATCAATGACGATTCTCCTAAAAGATTATAATTCCAAAAGATTATTGGCCCTCGGTTTTGACTTAGTTTTTTCTTTGACTTGAGCTTGAAATTAGCCTTTAAAACCATTCTTAACGAGCAAAATGAAAACTTCGATTAACTTTTAATTGTAGATTAGCCGTAATCGGCTTTGAAACAACCCGGCCTTGATGGTCCTGATGATTATTCGCGATTGATTGATAAAATCAATCCCCACTGGGCCCCAAATCAGTGTTGTTTATGCAGACTACTCAGGAATCCTCATGAAACGTCAGTCCCTTAACTTTATTCACTGCCATTTTGTCTCCTCTTTTGGTTTCATTCTTCCTCCAGCTTTTACCGTTTTTTTCTCGACTAAGTTTGTCCAGTGCGACAGATTTTAAAGTATAGCACTGCAGCCCTCTATTTTGTTTCAGTATACTGTTATTCACTGCTCGAGAACATTGTGAATGGGATGCTGATGTACTTCAGTTTACAGGTTAAGATTAAACTGCTTAGCAGAAGACCGAATGATGTTACGGTGCATATGTTGTTTTTATGCATTTTTATCGTACAGTGTGAAGAGAAATAACTATTTAGTTATATCTCACACACGGTTAATTTTAATGAAGAAAAAATACCTTGAAAGTCAATCCGTAAGCGAGCTCTAAGCTTGTTCACTCCATTGCATCGTGATTTCTCGTGCCGACAATTTTAGGATTATGGCGCTGGAAGTAGCCACGGTTCCGCTTAATCTTCGGATGAGGCAGCAGGCGCTTGGCAGTGTTGTTGTACGGCTCTGGAAAAATTATATTATAATTACGTCAGATAATAATAATAATAATAATAATAATAATAATAATAATAATAATAATAATAATAATAATAATAATAATAATAATATTTAATGAGGGGGTCCAACTCGCCAAGGCGGTCTACCTAAATACATAAACTGACAACATACAAAATAGATAAAAGCAAATATGTTCCTAATAGTCAAGTTGTCGAGTAAAAAACAAAAACAAGGTTTAAAATTAATCAAAGTCTTTCAAAAAAGTTTTCAGCTTATAAGAACGATGTGACGTTTGATGTAATATATCAAACACGAGGAAGAGTGTTTCATCAGATCGGGGGGGGGGGGGGTACTCCCCTAGATGGGCTATACAGGGACGTGCCGCTGGATAGGGTATGGTTTTTGGCCTCTCTGCCTTGAACAGGGTTCATAATTTCAAGTGAGTCTGTCCTGGATCCGTCCTAGACAGGGTACGGTTGCAAGACTGTCGTCTTGTATTTGGCAATCCGAAATCAGAGACGTTAGTCTGCATTTGTTTTAGTGAACAATGCTTCACGTCAATTGAGTTTCCACTTAAGGTTCACCGCTGTTAATGCGAAATTTTGGGATTTTTCGCCATCACTTCTAGGAAGTGTATTATTTTATCTGTTTTGATTGGTATTTGCGTTTCAATGTGGAACATCACGTCCGGTAAGTGACAGTGGGTCTTTCAATGTTATTACTATTGCCAATAAACACTTGTGTAACCCAACAGATAGATGTTGTCCTTTGTCCTAGATAGGATCCTAAAATAAGGGCGCTGTCCTACACAGGGTAGCTATTTAAGGTTATTTTCGTCCTAAACAGGGTCAGGGTTTCAAACCCCCAGCGGCACCCTTATACCAAAACATGGGTCAAGTGCCCCCCCCCTCCCCCCCCCCCCCCCGGGCATCAGCTATCCATACACTGAGAAGTAGGTTGAAAAGACGAGGCGCAGCCGAGTTTTTTTAAACGACTTCGAGGTGTTTGGATATCTGATGAAACACACTTTCGAGTGTTTGATATGGCTTCTCAAATGATCAATAATTCTTGAACAAATTCAAGGCTAAAATTGGCGAAATTTTATGGTAATTAGGATCACATATCCAAACCACGGTCACGGTAGTGATTTTCTTTGTTTTCTCTTGATGAATTATTAATGAGTTTGAGAAGTAATAGATCAAACACGAGGAAGAGTGTTTCCTCCGATTTCCAAACAACTAGAAGTCGGTTGGAAAAACGAGGCGCAGCCGAGTTTTTTTTAACCAACTTCGAGGTGTTTGGAAATAGGAGGAAACACTCTTTCGAGTGTTTGATATAGCTTCTCAAACTATTGATAATTCTTGGAGAAATTCGAAACAAAAGTTTACAAAATGTTATGATAATTAAGATCACATTTCCAAACCTTGCTTTGTTTTCTTTTCATGAATTATTAATAAGTTTGAGAAATATTACTTCAAGATTGCACAATTTGCTTGTTGTTTTTTTTTTCTCTCAAAATTTATCACCTAAAGGTATTACTTATGAAGAGAAAGGCCTCATTTTCGGGTCAAGAAGAAGAAGAAGAAGAAGAGGAAAGGCATAGATTGCTTTTGAAACAGTCATACTTCTGATATTAATTCCATGCACTTGCCGGACGAGAGATCTCAGCTTCCAGCTGGTGTTTTCGTATAAAGTAAGGTGATGCTTAGCTTGTGGATAACTTACCACAGGTCTCCTCCAATATTTCATGGAATATTTTCGACAGGTCTTCAAAGTCCTTCAAAGTGTAAACATTTTGTTTTCCGCCTGCAATCTCTTCCAGCTGATTTTTAAACTTTTCATAGTTGCCAATTCCGATAGCAACAATTTTTACTTTTTTAGCCTGAAAAAAATCGCAGTGGTTAATCAGTATGCCTTTCAGATAAGAAAGAAAAAAAGAGTGTTTGCAGTTGAGATTGTCTTTATGTAACGAAAATGTTCGCAGAAATTTCCACCAAGCAGTGAACTAAAATTCTACGTCTGTTACTTTTAGTGAAGTATCATTAGGTAAAATGCTGATGCTGTTCGCGATGTCCCAAAAAGTGGTCATCTTCAGCTAACAAATCAATCTTCATTTGTACTCACTCTTGCTCAAAAATAAATTTACAACAAAGAAAATATTAAAAGTAATAATTAGAGTACTGGCTGCCTTGAATAACCATAGGGTTAAGCGGAGCCACGCAGCCAGTTGACATCAGTATTAAATAGAAATAAAAACAGGTCAGCAAGAAGGCTGAAGCACAAATGCACACATAAAAAGAAAAATAAGAGAGGAACACGCTTATTCTACGCTATGAGGGAAGTCTAGAATAGTTAAATTTAAATATGAATACAAAACGGTAATATAAGAAGAGCACACAATAGCTATGGCAAGTAATAATAAGCTATATATTAAACTATAGCAGAAAAAAAAACATACAGGCTTGGAAAGGTAACAAAACCAAACAAAAGACTAATTTTTGGGTAATTTGGGAAACAACACAACTGCTAATAAGAATACAAGAAACTAATAACCTTTGACAAGATCGCTTTTTACTGATTCCTTGAAGTTTACTTTCTACCTCGGGGTTGTCATAGCAACGCCAAGGAGTTTGCTATCGACGCTTGGGGCGCAACTTCAGCACATTCATACACTGTGGTTCTTTCCGTGAGCTCTTTTGTATGTTCGCCGATCTTTAATAATATTACCGACCTGGTTTTCATGCAAAAATGCGTAACTTTATGTTTGAACGTTTCTTGAATCAAATTTTGATGAGACAAGCAAAGAAGGTTCGAAAAAATATTGAAATAAGTTTAATAAAAGCCAACTTCAATGTGAATATTTTCTTCACCTTGGAAATTCTTCAATCATCTTTTCTCATTTCACGTAATTTTTTGGGTCAAAAGGACAAAACTAAAATTAGCCATTAATCTTAAGACATAACGCCTCCTTCCCTTCAAGAACTGCATGTTAAAACTAAAAACAAATCACACATTTGCTCGGAAAACTAACGGTTCTATCATCCTGCCAAGTTTCACTCTCGCTGATGATTGCGAAAAGGTAGCTTTAAGGGGTCAATTTTTCAGGACAGCTTACTTGGCGCGGCTAGCAATTAATTTTTGCACTCCTTTCCAATTCTTGCTCATTTAACATTCCTCCGTTCAAATTTCATTATTACAAAGCTCCGTTTTCGTTATACCTGAAGAGAAGGAAGTATACTCGAGAAGGGTTCGGAATCACGATTCGTTCTTCCATCGGTCATCAGAATCAGCAAATTGTGAAAGTCTGGCTCGGTCCTGTCCCCTCCCTCCAGAGTATATAGTTTGTCAGCGGCTGCTTTTAGTGCTCGGTCGATGAAGGTACGCTTGCCAAATTTGACAGGTATGTTCTCTATCAGACGTTGCACGGCCTTGTTGCTGTAGTATTCACTGTCTGCAAAAGTGTTTAGCACCTCTGCGTTTTTGGCAAACAGAATGAACGCGGTGTGGGTTGCATCGGGGCCGATTGTTAGGGCGTTAGAGACTTCCATTAGGAATCCTTTTACCAACTTAAAATTGTCTTCTCCAACACTGTCCGTTTTGTCCACCAAAAATGCCAAGTCCACCTCACATTGTTTTGGTGCTTAAATAAAATGACATAAAGAAGAAAAACTTTTGAATGCAGAGGTCCACACAACGCAGGAATTAAACTTGTTGGTAATTTTGCCGGATCTCTCTTGTGAAAGACCTCGTGCCAGGCGTCACTTGAACGTGAAAATACAAAACTGAATGCAAGGCTGGCACTACGGCAAAGGGCAGATTTATTGGTTTAGTCTGTAATACACACAGGGCCCCTATGGATACCAGCCTCGGTGCTGACTTGGCCACTCTGTATAAATAAGTTTTTCTAATTTTACCATTTTGGTCTGAAAGTCTGAAAACAGGGTTGGATTTTGCAGAAACGGGTATTGATTCAAGAAACCAAAGTCTGAAAAAGAGTATGGGAAAATTCCATACTTTGGTCTAAACTATGGTCAGGGTTTAATGAGTAACTAAGCCATACACCCCTACCAAATGTTCCGAGGAGTTCATCCCCCCACCCCCTCACCTAAAAAAACCCACACACACCCCATCCTCGGGACCCAAAGTAGCAAGGCTTGCCGGATCATGGAAGGACATAGTCAAATTGGGGAAATATATAGGTATGTAACGATTTGCATACAACATGACAGGCAGAGTAGTCAAAGTAGCTTGCAAATACAAGACGTCAATTACGAAAAGAATAAACCAAGGATATATAATGGAGAAGAAAATAAAGAGAGGGTGTCTATTTTTTTTTTACTTTGGAGCAGTGTCTTTCTTTAGTGCAGAAAAACACATGGTAGATTGAGTACAGTCAACTCTAGCTAAATAAGATCGAAATGAAATATTTCAGATTTTCCTCATGTTCTTAACTAGTTTGATCGCCTTTTGTCAAAACCAACTCCCTCCCAACTAAATTCCAATCACAGCTTACACCAGTAGTCAGTATCGAAGCTCTGGGCCAGTAGAGCTAGGAGAGAATTTGAAGTCGCGATTACATAACGTCTTCTGTTGTTTGTAGTCGCCGATAGTACATACAAAATATAATGGCCTCCTTACAAGGAGGCAAGGTAACCCTAGCGCTAGGGTTACCCTTCCAAGGTTTTGATTTCAATTTTCCCGCGCTTTCGTCCGCTTCATGCTTTGTGGTGTAGTTGACCCGAGTGATAGAGTACCTACCCGTGAAAGTTTGCTTGTAAACCCGGTATCTTTAACTTTCTTGCTAGGGTAACCCTAGTTCTAGAGTTATCCTCCCTCCTTGCAAACAGGTTGGGTGGTACTAAACTTTATATTCTGATGCAGCTGAGCAATACTTACGACAGATAAAGGCAGTGATGTTGGCGACTGTTCCTTCAAGTTCATCATAGTTATCTACAAAGAACAATTCCTTTCCTGCAATCGCAACTAATACCTTGCGGTATTTATCCTGTTTTGCTTTAGGACCAATTGCAATGACGACCAAACGGACGCCTTTGGACTGAAAAAAAGAAGAAGAAGCAAGAAACATCATATTTGTTCGTTTTCCAAACAGGTGCTAAGAAGTGACCATAAGTTATGCTCTTTACTTTTGCGAGAAATCTATACATTTAACTATCTGTAAAAGTTTGACTTTGATGGTACAATGAACCCATTAGGGCCGAGTCGCTGTACAAGTGTCGTCAATGGTAGGTACTTATATCAAAGTGCCTCAACGTTTATCGTGTAAGAATTCTGGTAAGAACTTTAACGAAGATTTTATAGAGATTTGAAAAGCCCGTCCGAAATGTAAACAACGACGACAACAACAAAAAAATGGCTGAATGCCCCCCCCCCCCCTCCCCAAAGTTCCGTTCACAAAAAAACATGGATACTCAAACCAGTTGTGGAAAAGCATAGAAAGACAAACGACATCACTTAAAAGTATACTTCTAATTTTATTGGGGGACAAAAGTTAGCCGTGAGAGCGACATCTTTTGGGCGACTTTGAAATCGTTGGCCCAACTTTTTCAAATACCGTCGGAGAGTTTAGGGAGCTGTATTCATCTGTTTGAATCGAGTTTATCTCCGGAAAGTTGGTTGAATGTTTTATTTACAAACGCTCTTTAGTAATTACAGAAGCTGTTTGTTGCGATATTCTTAAAAGCTTTTGCAATGGCAGAAAAGGAAAAATCCCGTGACGAGTTGTATGCAATCACAACTGGACTCTACTGCGCATGCACCGCGACTGAAATAGTCCCCTTAACGATTGCCTTACCTTAATGTCCTTTATATCTTCCATGTATCTTGCAACATCCGTCTTGGGGTGCGATTTCCCATCTGTAAGCAGCACCATCACGCTCAGTACTCCTGGCCTGTCACCACTTTCGTCGAGGAACATTTCATCTTTAGCCGTTTGTATAGCGTAGTCCAGACGGGTTGGCTTTGCCAGCTTGTTGATGCTGTCTTCTATTAGCGTGAAAACAGCTTCCTCACTGTGATAGTTGGAATCACTGAATTTGTTGTGAAGCGTGCCCATCTTGTCGAATGTCTCAAGGGACACATGTGTTCCATCCTGAGATATGTCAAACTGCTGAACTAGAAGTTTCAGAGCTGTTTTCAATTTCGGGATGCTCTTTTTCTCGATACTCTTCGTTGTATCGACCACGAAACCAAGGTCAAGTTTGCAACCTGCATCTGAAAGACAGAGCAATGTTTTGAGAAAGTTGGATACGAACAGGAAACAAAATGATCGTAATTGATGTAAACAATCGATCACCCCAATTCAAAACGGCGAACGGCGACGAAGACCTGGGAAACGCTGCAAAACACTTTACGAATCGAGGAGTATTTTGTCACGTGGCACACACTTTATTTTCGTCTTCGCTAACTTGCCCGGAATCAAATATGGTATCCACCCGAAAGCCACATTTGATCTCGGAAAAAGTTTAGAGCGATTTCTTCGAGATACATGTACACCAGCAAGCGCGATCTTGAAACACTTCAGTGGTGTAACTGCCATTCCGGCATTTGTATCGCGAGACAAGTAATAATTTCAGTGCTAGGGAACTATTATTTCTGTAAATAAGGTTTTTTGGATTTTAAAAGTAAAGATTTTACGCGCGTAAAGACGCAAATGTTACTGCCTTTACGTGCGTGAATAAAATAAGAGGCGCGGTGTAAAGAGCCGCTTGCGTAAACGTAAAACTGAGTCCGCGAACAGCACTCAATTTTTTCCTGAAGCGGTTCATGAATACATGAAAAACAAGTTAATTTACTTCTTTACGCTCGGAAAATCTACGCGACAGTGGAAATCCACTTTAACATAGCGTATTCGAAGAATAAAACACTCCTCTGATGAAAGCCAGCATCTCCAATGACGCCTGCGTGCAGATGTCTCCAATTTCCTTTGTTGCACTCGGAAAAGGGACGTCTGCGTAACGGGTGCAGTAAAGGAAAGAGGAGACGTCTGAACGCAGGCTACTCCAATGTTGGTGTGACCTACAGATTCATCTGCTAGCAACAAACGATTCTCACCTGCGGCCGTAACGGTCAGCACACCAAGCAGGCAAACCAAAGTACACCATGAAACCATCTTAAATTCCTTCACTAACACTGAAAGCGAGAAAAAGAATGACAGACGTATTTCAGGGATCATAAGAAAGTGACTATATGTCCACGCAAAACTCTCATCTGCATCTTGGGCAGTTCTAAAATAAACTCTGAAGGACAAAGGAGCCACTAAGAGAGTGCTGAAGGGGTAAAATGGGGACTGGGATTTACCCTTGTTTTCACTGGCAAAATAGGATTTGTCGCAGTCACAGGGAGACGGGATTTGGTCATTAAATTTGTGCACTGGGAATAGGATCTTGAAAAATTTCATTTCAATCTCATTTGTAGGACGGGATAAAATTGATTTGTACTGACTTGCAGATCAACCTACCCCAATATAATTTCCAGAACAGACAGTGAAGGTCTTACACTGAGTGCCACTTAAAATGGTTGTCATCTTGTTGAATTTATGACAACCTACCCTTGCTGAAAAAATGTTGGCGGCATAGGGTGCGTTGGTTGCATTATTGAAAGCCACTAGTCTCCAACTTCGTCGAAATTTCTGTAAGTGTATGCTTTGTTTAAGTGCATAAATGGATTTCCAAAACGCTTTTTTTTTATCAACAAAAAGGAAGAGAGCCCACAGCTTTTTAAAAGTCTAGGATTAGTACAAGAGGGGGCAGAAAGTCATTCAAGCTGGGTGACACCTCAGAGAGAAAAATCGATTTAGTTAAAGGCTCTATTGGCAAAAAAATGGAAAGGATGATTCCTAGGGAATGCGACAAAAAAACGAAACTTCGCTCAGTCCCTTTTA
Source organism: Pavona decussata (assembly GCF_977016875.1). NCBI lineage: Eukaryota > Metazoa > Cnidaria > Anthozoa > Scleractinia > Agariciidae > Pavona > Pavona decussata. Next base: position 1,574,703 of record NW_028145513.1, on the reverse strand, counting down.
ATAAAGAAAAACAGTTTCTAGTTGCAATTAACTAGCTACGTGTAAAGGTTTTAAAAATTACATTATTCAGGGAAAACAAGGTTTATTAATTTTCAAATGAGTATGGCACAATAAATGGTTTCTAATCGCCATTCGACTATGAGCCTAAATATTTTTGTGGTCCTGCCTGTTTACGGAAAAATTTGTTGATTATTTAAAACGACCTGAGACCAAACTGAAACAAGGACGAAAATCAACGCAAAGAATTTTAATTAAAATTGTTAAAAAAAATAGTTAGGGAGGTGTTGTCTGTTAAATCCCTCTATTTACCAAAAGTAAGGCACAACTGTCCTTTTCAGGACAGATATTTTCCAAAAGTTCGACTTCGACACGTGGAACTGCTCGTTTCTGCAAACATGAAACGCAACATGAAAACTTTCATAGGAACTAACCCTAAATATTCGAGGAAATGCCGTGAGGGAAAGAATAAACGTAATATACATATTTGGCCCAGCCGAAAAGCGGAGCTCCACAATTCCTTTTTAATAGCAGTATACATGCAAGTCTGCTTATTGTATGAAAGTGATAACACGTAATTAAATAACGTTACAAATTCCTCATCCTTTCTAGAGTTATATATATATCTTAAGTGCATATAAAGCAAACTGTTTACGCGAAATATTTCAGTAAGCGCTTGAAATTAATTAATGGCGAATGAATTATACAAGTCCAACACAAAATGTTAAACAATTCATAACTCTGGGTACCGGGAATATTTCTCCTACAACAATAATTCTATTCTCTAAGTAAACGTTAACAAAAGGAGAATACAGGAAAAATGGACCGAAATATTTCAGTGAGCGCTTAAAATTGGAGCGTGTTTACAAATATAAGCTTATATGCGCTGCGAATGGAATTACACAAGTCCAACACAAAATGTTCAAAAAATAAAAAATCATAACTCTGTGAATGTTTCTCCTAGAGAAATTATTCTAGTCTCTAAGTAAAGTCAACAAAAGGAGAATACAGGAAAAATAATGTCTGGTTGTGGTCCGAAGTATTTCAGTGAGCGCTTAAAATTAAGGCTGGTTTCCATATGATCTCGGACGATCGTAGATCGCAGATCGCAAACAATCGCAGACGATCGCAAAAAAGGCTGTTTCCATATAATCGCAACGATCGCAGAGCCGACCGTAGCCATTCGTTTTGGTCAGCAGAAATGACAAATATACACGCGCGTGTAGCAAACAACATCGCCAACGTGGAAGAGTGGACATGGCAGAGATTTTGCTGCAGGCAAATTAACTTCTTCTCTTTGTCATGAAGCGACGCCGTCGTCAGCTCCAAACCGTACCGTCGAAAACATCGGTTTTGGATTCGATAACGACCGTACGCAGTTCTTATGCGAATTTGGCCCCCGCTTCCCCGGCCGATAAATTAAACTGCCTTCTGTTCGATTTTGTCCCAAAAGTTGGCCTTTTTGTTCTTGTTTTTAAAATCTTTGCTGTTGCGATGGTAAACACATTCATAACGTGCAACTTCCTCCATAATTTCCTCGTTACTAACATGTTCAATCTCAGCCATGATGACAACGAAGTGAGTGTTGCTACGTAGACCGTTCCTACAATCGAACACACGATCGTTAAATCGTGGGAGAGAACTCGAGATATTATGGGATGCGTTTCGATCGCGGATCGCAAAACTTTCGTTTCCATATGATCGCACAATCGCAATTGATCGCAGACGATCGCAGGAGATAGAACATAGTTCTATCTATTGCGATCGTCTGCGATCGCGATCGTAGAAGTATGTTTCCATATGATCGCAGACGATGGCAGACCATATTGCGATCTGCGATCATATGGAAACCAGCCTTTAGAGCGTGTTTACAAATATGCGCTGAGAATGAAGTCCAACACAAAATGTTCAAAACAGTTCATAACTCTGTGAATATTTCTCATACAGAAATAATTCTAGTCTCTAAGTAAATGTTAACAAAAGGAGAATACAAGAAAAAGTAATGTTTGGTTGTGGTCCCAAAACTGATTTAAGCGTTTACTGCGTGTTTACAAATACGAGCTGCAAAAGAATTAATAATACAAAAATGTTCAAAACAATTCATAACTGTGAATAGCTCTGTGAATGTTCAAAATTCATCCACGAATATTTGCCGTATGGCAATGACTTAAGTATCGGTGTGTAGTTTGAAATATATTAAATGTGGAAAATTTCCGACAATAGGACATTTTGACTATGGCATCATTTGACTACAACTACCAGAATCCTTCAGTTTTTTGTTTTCTCGTGCTAATTAGAGCCATCGTTCTTTGCCCCACACTGGGATTACAAAATTTGAATTTGAAAAGAAAAACAAAATGATTTCTGATAGTTGTAGGCAAATGACGCCATCATGAAAATGGCCTATTGTCTGCAAAATTAATTTCTAAGCGACTTGCCAGTTGCTTACTCACCACATGTTTGTTTTCAACTGACATTTCAGACATTTCGCCTGTTTGTTCGCCCACTCAGTTGCTCTCGGGTTTCAATTTTCCTCATTAGTCACCTGCTTTCTCGACATATGTCGTTTGTCGAAATATTCAACGAATACAACAATTAGTTTTCTTCAAAATTCTCGTTTGTTTTTCTAAAAGAAGTTGGCCATCCCACTTCCCGCCGAAAAAAACTCAAGTTTCAGTGCACAGGGTTTGAGTGTCTCATTTCACATTGGATTACATGAAGGAGCGTACGTACTTATGTATGTATGTATGTATGTGCGGTCGGTCGGACGGAAGTGACGTCATAACCAACCCAAAATTTCTCGCACTGATAAGTTTACCAAAATCTCTAGCTGTGGGCCCCTCCGCTTAAATAGGAAATTTCACAGCACAATAAATCTAATTCGGTGCAAACGTACTCGATCAGATCAGTACGTAAATACTGAAAATTTGCTTACGGTAACACAACACTTCACGCATTTCTATCTCCAGCCGCAAAATGGAAACGTTCGATTAATTTTAAAGTTCCAAGGCCATGCCATGAGTGAAAGGGGTCGAGCGTTGGCGATAAGATCGATACATCGGAACAAACGTAAACACTGAAAATTTGCATACTTAAAGCGACAACCACTGAGTACTTACTGCAACGCTTCGCGCATTTCTATATTTACGTTGAATAAAGGCATAAAAACACTTTCAAAATCGAGAGCCGGCCGGCTATAAAACGTTGACAGAAGCCGTCGTTTGGACGTAGACTGAAAGGAACTGTTACATTGAAAACACCAGCAAGATCAAGTTTCATTCGGCAATAGCACGACGCGAGGAACAAAATTTAGGACGGTTCTTGGAAGGAAAACTGGACGCTTGATTAGGACGGCAGCAGCGGCAAAATATATGAAAATTCAAAGAAGAAAAATAACTTAAAACATAATAATAATTCACGAGTTCGCTCACAGAGAGCTTTGATCGGTCTTATGTGCTTCTGGAGGTAGCTATAAGAAAAGTGAATCAACCCAAATAAACACCACTTTTGTTTAATGTACATGTTGCTTGCCTTGTGCAGAAATATGAAGGAAATTTTTTTCCAAAGAAATTGGAGTGCGTGGCTTTTACGCGGACACACGTTTAAAAATCACGTTTCTAATCAATGGGAGGGAAAACTATTTCATTTGTTGAATTGAAATGACAATATTTGGACAATTCAGTGTCAGTTTGTCTAGACAAAGATCTGTGGCTACTGATGTTAAAAACACAATTCCTAATTTACAACATCAATTGCTGAAAATTTGTTTATTGTATCACTCAATATTAGTTCATACCCTGAAATGAAGAAAAAATGGCATTTTTAACAAGAAGTTGTCGGAGAGAGATCTTATAAAGGTTCCAGAGTATTTTCCAGAATGACGCCCTTTAGAAAAATCAACATGAATTTAGATCCCCTCTTGATTTGTAAGACACAGGACGAGTAACAGCCCTCCTAGAATGGGTCTCCCTTCTATAAATTCAACGAAAGGCGGAACGATTGTCCTATTGGACTCCAGTAAAGCACTTTATAAAGACAGTGTTATAGTTTTTTCATGTCCTTTGCTTTGCGTGATCACGAGCGCATGGAATATTTATTACTATTATTATTTACTTGTTTTGCTGTTTATGCCTGATCACAGCATTGTCTTATTACTTTTTATGCGTTACACTCAGTGCTGTTAAATGATAAAGATAGAAACCACAACATAATAAAACTTTTGGCTTCTTCTTTACTTCGAATACACATTGCCCAGTTATTGCACTGGCAAGTTTTTCGTTCATTGTTCTGAGCCTTAAAAAAGCGCAAATTCTTGCTACAAGCTCTACAGTTCTACAAGTCTACTGTATTCGAAAACTAAAGAAGTGACAACTCTATCTTCTTTCTGACCTTAAGAGGAATGCCCTCTACCTACATTCTTTCCCAACAAACCGCCAAGCTTAGCTGTATAATTAATTAACAAACGGCTGTACACTTAAGGTTTCCACCCACAAACTCAAAAGTTGGCCGGAACCACCCTGTTCGGCAACATAACAGATGGCATCACAGCAAAGCGCGACGCAGTAGCTTTTATCTGAATGATACAACATGAGAAAAGGGCTAATTTACCACGTCTTACGTTGTTGCTCGCTAAAAATTGTTTTTTCTTTCACTTTGACGGTTACAATCATCAACGTCAAAATAAACTTTCTCTAAACATGGATTGGCTCTGGATGTTTTGGAAATGGCATGAATGGTTAACGTTATCGAGAACTGTGTTATAACAATTCAGAAGGATGCCGGATTTCATCGTTCATTTTGTTTTCAGAGAAACTTTACTGGAAAGCTTTCGGTATTCGTAAAGTTATATCAAAGGTTACTCACTATACTTTTGCTTTTCTGTTTCCTCTTCACCGAGTTCAAAAGATATAGTATTCTCCCTGGATCGCAATCGACCCTCGACTGTGTGGCTTCGCCTCAATGCGGCTCTTAGACTGACACAGGCCCTGCTAGTAGGCTGGTTCTCAACTGACATTCTCAAACTCATTAATAATTCATCAAAAGGTTTGGATATGTATTCCTAATTACCACCCCTTCTCGTGTTTGATACATTACTGTCATGTCATTAACTAATCGATAGCGATATTAGCCTAGAAAGAACATTTAGCCTTCACGGCTTAACAATAGAAAGTTAACTGTTTTTCCTGAAAGCTTCGATTGAACTGATCCACCAAGAAAATGTAATTCAATGATATATCTACTTCCTAAACACTTTCTATATGTCTATGTGATCAAAGACATCTATTGTATTAACACATTTCATGGTTAAATGTCGCTTGAAAAGGGAAATTTTATCATTTGTGAATGATAATCCTATCTTAAAGAACGAATTTTGCCAGTTTAGACTGGTATTGGTAAAGATGTATATCGAAGAACTGAAGCCACTTACTTGACACTTGTCACTGGAATGACAATATTTAACCGATTAAGCGTCAATTTGCGTGATAAAGATCTGCAAGCTGTCTGCCAATTTTACAAAACCCAAACGTTTGTGAATGAACATGTCTTGCTGAAATTTATTTGTATGTATTCCATCATACAGTATTCGTTCATACACTAATAAAAAAACTGAAGAAGAATGACATTCGTGAGTAGAACTGAGCCGGTTGCCATCGCAAAGAATGCGAAAAGATCGTATAAAGGTTACGTTGTATTTCGTGCAAATGATATTCTTTAAAAATTCACCATAGATTTAGATCTCAACTTGATTTTCGAAACACAGGACGAGTTTTAACGGTCCATTAATAGGGCTCCTTCCTCAAAATTCAAATTTAATTACAATGCTAAAAGATAATATTTAATTGGTGGAGTGGAAACCCCTCTATATTTTTTCAGAATGATTTAATTAAACAGTGTTTCAAGTAATATATCAAACACGAGAAGGTGTGTTTCATCAGATATCCAAACACTGAGAAGTAGGTTGAAAAAACGAGGAGCAGCCGAGTTTTTTTTAAACGACTTTTAAACGAGGTGTTTGGATATCTGACGAAACACACTTTCGTGTGTTTGATATGGCTTCTTAAATAATCAATAATTCTTGGAGAAATTTAAGGCTAAAGTTGGCAAAATTTTATGGTAATTGGTACCCTGCGAGCAGTGGCCCTTCGATCTTCCCGACTTAGCTAGGAAGATCGAAGGGCCTCTGCTCGCAGGGTAGGTAATTGGGAACACGTATCCGAACCATGGCCACAGTAGTGATTTTCTTTGTTTTCTATTGATGAATTATTAATAAGTTTGAGAATTACAATTTTAATGCTCCATTCGATTGATATGGATTTAATTTTAGTTTTTCCCTACTATATATACTGGTATCAAACAAGAATTCAACCAGTCAAAACCTGACTATTTAACGGGGAAATACAAGAGAGCTTCAGTCCAATCCATTGCAAAATATTAAAAAGAAACCACCTACTCGAGGCGGGCCAAGGGCAGGCATAGAAAGACAGAGGGAAAAAGAAGTAAGATTTCATTACTCAGTACAGCACCAACTGTTAAAGAAATACTTAATAACAATTTTCTTCAGGTTTTCTTTGCAACCGCTTAAATTTATGATACCACTACAAGGTCTTTACACATAAAATCCTTTAATATACAGCTGTCAATTCACGATGATGTTTGTTCAGTCTTTTCTATAGCTTGCTGAAAGTGGTAATGTCTCTTTTTGTCAATAGCACGGAGCAAAAAGAGGCATCAAAACGCTTCGGGCTACCAAGGCACTTACAAACGAATTATAAAATCGAGTTTTGATTATCATTTTCAATTAGAATAAATATTATGTATTTCTCTAAAAAAATTGCTTGCATTTAATATTCACACTAGAGGCCAATTTAAAAAAGCGTTTACATTTTTAACTAAAAATGGCCCAGCTTGTAAACTACAAGTCTATAAGTTTTAATAAATTGACCCCAGTTTTATATTATTTAGATCCATTGCAAAATATTAAAAAGAAACCACCTACTCGAGGCGGGCAAAGGGCAGACATAAACAGACAGAGGAAAAAGAAGTAAGATTGCATTACTCAGTACAGTACCAACTGTTAAAGAAATACTTTTAAAATACTAACTTTCTTCAGGTTTTCTTTGCAACCGTTTACATTTATGATACCACTACAAGGTCTTTACACATAAAATCCTTTAATATCCAGCTGTCAATTCACGATGATGTTTGTTCAGTCTTTTCTATAGCTTGCTTAAAGTGGTATTGTCTCTTTTTGTTAATAGCACGGAGCAAAAAGAGGCATCAAAACGCTTCGGGCTACCAAGGCACTGACGAACGAATTATTAAATCGAGTTTTGATTATCATTTTCAATTAGAATAAATATTATGTATTTCTCTAAAAAAAATATTGCTTGCATTTCATATTCACACCAGAGGCCAATTTAATAAAGCGTTTACATTTTTAACTAAAAATGGCCCAGCTTGTAAACTACAAGTGTATAAGTTTTATTAAATTGACCCCAGTTTTATACGATTTAGATACCTACTTTACACCCCACTGAGAACATTTTTCAACGACAATAAATACCCGCTTAAATCCGCGGCAATCATCGTCTGCTGAAGGTTTTCAAGAAATCCGTAACGAGTTTTTCGAAGGCCTGCAAATACATGCAGTGGCCTTCAATTGCTGTCACTCGCTTGACGCTCTCGCAGGAATACGAAGGGATACAAAAGGCGCATGTATTTGTAGCCTCCCACGAAGACGTCCTGTGGCTCGTCATGTAACGCACTCGTCCCAACGTTCCCTAATGTACTTGCCCAAAGAGTGTCTGCGAAGTTATTGGCTTATTGTCTCCATTCATTTCACCACTTGATCCATTTTCCTCCCCCCTCCCCGTCTCACCTCACTCCTAACGCTACAGTGCAGGACAGAGGAAACGCATTCCTGCTTGGGCAAATGCTGGTTCTAATAGTCTAGAGAAATTTGCGATTGATGATTCACGCTTAGGCCAATCAAACACAATCACGACACGTGTTAGCCCAAGCGATCACCGCGCTCCTGTTTAAAGGCCCCAATACTTTTGCTGACGTTTTGGGCACGATTCTTCACGTGCAATAAGTGACGTGGAGCTAGCTTGTGTTGCGTGACCACGCAACACAACGATTCTTCCGTCACCACTTTATGTTGAGCGCTGTGTTCAGCTTTTCCACCTCGTGGTATCTTGTGTGCAGTATCTCTCTTGCCTGAGTAAGTGAAAGAAATTTAAGACAAATGGATACTTAAAGGTTTTATACATTTTACCCTTTCCCTCCTGAAGGTAAAAAGCTGTGTTGACGGTTAATTTGAATTACTAGTTTCCTTCATATGTGGTAACCCCAGAACTTACACTTCAGGAAATGTAAAAAGCCCCGCCCCCTCCCCCCATATTCTGCCCCACTGTTATAAAAAGAGACCATGTAAACCATAGACCTGACCTGAAAACAACACATGAAAAAAATTAGAAACGTGAACTTCAACGTGAAACGTGAACTTGGTCTTATTTCAGTTTTTAAAATGCATCCTTTATAATTAATATAAATTGAACATCAGTTTGCTCTGCATATACTATAAATAGTTTTCGAGCGCGGTAGGTTAACGGAGCTTTCGAGAGACTGGTCCCAAACAACACGCCGGAATTTTATCGATATCTACAAGTCACTTGCCCTACCTTCTGTGAAGATTCTCCATCAAGCCACTCCCTAAAACGAACAAACAAACAAACAAAAAAACGACAAAAGTCAACAAACACACTGTTACAATAATTAACTGAGAAACAGCAACAGCATCTTCTTTAATATGACTACGACCTCACTGTTTATCCATATTTCAGACAACCTGTTTGGCCGCTTCAGTGATTCAAGAAAGTTTTGAGTGGAGAGAAGAAAACAAAACAAACAAACTTGACTTTTGTGTTAAACATCCAGTACATAAAAAAGTAGAAAAGCCGTTTTTTAGATGGGTCCCACCGACGCAATGTGTCGGCAGCTAAAATAATCGGTACAGTATCTATGCCTCGTGTGTTCATTTTGCTAAAGTGGTTTATACTGTCTCTCAAAAATAACAAGAACGTTTGTTGAACATAAACATGGAAGTGTGTGAACTACGAAACTTGTGTTTGTTTTATGTGATCTATTGATCTACCCAAACGGAAAGAAGCCAATTCGTAAAAGAATCCAGTCTAATCATGACTCAATGCACGTGAGTTTTCCTGCACTTGGAACGGGTTACATGTTGCTTTTCCTTCTACGTTCTGCCCGGTGAGTGGTTCGTTGGTTCATTAATAGTTATACGTCATTCATTACCAACTACTACAGACACTTCCAAGAATGCTTCTTTTCTCCTGCTATGCCTAGTTCACACTTTCGTGGGAACTTATTTCCTCAGTAAACAATGTTTCCTTAGCTAATTGTATGAAACGTCCGACTCTGTTATGTCTTTATAGTCTTATAGTCACCGTATGTTAAAATATCTAAATACAATGTCTTTACTAGTCTTACAGTCCTAACATATCTCCGAGGAGACCTCTCGGGGGTTTTTTGAGGTCTCCTCGCCACTTCTTACTTCTTCTTTTACTATTATTATTCACTGTAAACTTATTTAAGATCTTAGTCTATTATTCACTGTAACTTTCTATGAATGTATGTCGTGGTGAATAAAAAAAAAAAAAAAAAAAACAGTACAGGACGACAATTTTCGACCCCTGATGATACTCACTGGTATAACTTTTCCACCGCTGGATTCTCACTTGGTTTTCTTGTTCTAAGCAAACGAAAAACAATATATCGAAAAAATAATGATATGTCTTTCAAAAAATACAGTAACAAATGTATGCTAACGGATTAGTCGATTGCTTTTTTTTTTTTGACAAAGAAAATGTTAAAAAAGTAACTTTTGCCTTATAACGCGTGATCCACAACTCCGCCTCAATCACCAATCACTGCTTTCTTCTAAATCGTCTTGGGTTAACACGACAGACAACTGATAGTCTTACGGCTAATAAACCTGTGGCCCTCATATTCTGGATCGAATTGGAATGTTGGCTTTTGATTTGAGAAAAATCGAGATTACCCGGACAAAAAACCTCGCGGAGCAAGAGCGAGAACCAACAACAAACTCAATCCAAATATGATGCTGAGTCCGGGAATTGAACCTGGGCCACATTGGTGGGAGGCAAGTGTTCTCTCTTGTTATTCTGTAATATGAAGCGTCCAATGGAGTAATACCTCCCTCTGTCTGTAGAGAATGTTAGTCCCTTCCGGGATCATCCCCGGTACAAGAAAATATAAATCTGAGAGAATCGGTCAATGTTCAGATAAGTCATTCATATCGAACGTCAAAACATATAATCACGAGTGAGATTCACGCAAGTCTTCCAAGTTTAGATGCATCACAAAGGTATTGTTTCTGAACAACAGTCTATTATTTTGCTAACAACCGGCTATTGTTATTCCAACAGTAGACTCCTGCTAAGAGGCAACACGAAGGACATATCTTACCAGAAAAGGGGAAGGATCATGCAAATTTGCTGTCATTTCAAAACACAAAAATGTTTGTCTGTCAGCAGAAACAACGAAATAATTGTCAAGTTTGTTAAAAAATTATCACCCCAGTGTAATAAAACTGTCGATTAGTGCCTCTGGCCAGAGACAGAATAGGCCGGTATGGATTGGAACTTGAAAATGTTAAGCTAGTGTTTTTCAAGTTCTCGCATTTTTGTTTCCAAAATGCACTAGAACAGATCACGAGTTGTTCCTTTCAAGAATTGAGTTGATTTCTTTCCTCTCGTCATTCTAGAATTATTTGGCAGCTGATTGAAGGTCTTATTTCATCATTTTTAACAAAAGATATAAAAAAAACCCATGATACTTCCCCTTTGAGAGGCCTTGGTGAATCTGGCCTTAGGATTACAATCTTAAAACGTTTTCGATCGCAACTCCCACGGACCAGTCCGAGTTTGTTTACTGGGCAACCATATTGAACAAAAATGGTGTTAAAATCACCTGAGTGAATTGTAAAGTTCATCCAGTCTATTTATCACTTCTTTTGATGTCTCCCCCTCACCAGGCCTTATCTGACCACCTCCGTTGAGACAGCCTGGAATCAAAATAAAAACTTGAAATACTTCATGTAATAGACATCATGATTACTTCTGTAATGACGTTCACGTTTTCAAATCTTTTACTGACTTTTACCTTATCTAGACTGGGGGAGGGGGAGTGGGGGCGGATTTTGCCCGCCGCGACTTTGAACCTAAATAACTTTTCTAATATTTGTGCAAACTTAATAAAAACTTCAGGAATTTTTCAAAATTTATCAAGAAAAAAATTGCTGTGGTCGGTTAGTGTCCATTGATTATGATTTTACCATGGCAACAAATATTTGACAGGCAGTTTTTCAAAAATGTACCCTGCTAGCAGAGGTTTCTTTCTGGCTATTCTTTTAGCATGTATGAAGTCGTTCGCGTCTCTTGTATATCGCGTAGTCGGCTTGTTTACTTCCAAGCCAACTACGCGAAATGCTAGAGACGCGAAAGACTTCAAACATGCTAGATGACTTGCCAGAAAGAAACTTCTGCTAGCAGGGTACAGAAAATGAAAAATCCCTTTTTGAAATGAAGAAAAATTAGAGTGCGAGAAAGGGCGGGCCGCGCGAGGAAGGGATTTCATGGGCCTGTCATGCAGGCCAATAAGAACTTAATCTTACCTGATGGACAAGCCATTACTTCCACAAAATGGTAAGGAGATTTACCCCGCTTGATTTTCTGAACAAGATTCTACAAACAAAACACAATTAGCCAACAATAATTGTTAATTAGTACGTTCACAGTGTTTTACTGTACGATTTTACTAACACAGCAGTTTACACTATATTGAAACAGAAGCAAACGAACCTGAATGTTTCTAAACCCATAAGCCGCTGCAAATTTGAGGGCATCTTGTCCATCCACCTTCGGTGAGAAAAACAAGGAGACTGTGTTAAGTGGCACACAATATTGAAACAAGTGGTAATGGTTAAGTTGTCTCATGGTTAATTCTTTTAATCAGTATTTACCTTTATTATTTTTGTGTCACTCTTAAATCAGAGTTTAAATAAAGTTTATGATGATGTGTAGGCTGTTCATATATGTGCTATGTGACTCTCATAAGACCTTTAAGCAGTGAGTCTGTACATTTGTGGACGTACTTGTCAAAGGAGTCAGAGAATTTAAACCTTCGGTGCCACTTTCAAATGTTAGGTCACGTGATTTAACACTTGTCGCCTTTGAACTCCAATGTCCAAAGTCATACGCTGTTTGCTCATAAATTAATCATTCAACAGGTTCGAAGCCTTTGCGAATAAAACAAACATACTTCTAAACACTTTCAACTGATGAAAACGTTGCATATAAATAAAGGATGATTGATTGATTTGGGCCAGAAATGCATTTGGCTAAAAGAACGACGATGAGGACTCAGCTACAAAGGGGGTGGGCTGGACTCAGACTACTTAGAGTAGAGACCGTGCTTTGTAAGAATCAATCAGCCATGCAAGCTACGGTACAGAGAACCAATAATTGTTTTACAAACATATAGCCATATATACTACATAGAGTAACCCTTTCCCCTTTAAGCAAGCTAAACGTTAGTGGTTGAGTTGGTGGCTGACTTTATCCTCAGAGACGGTCCCCCCCCCCCCCCCCCCACCCTCCCTGAGTTACTCTGTGTCCTCTCCGCTCCAAAACCTAACTGGAACTATGGTATTAGGATTTGAATAAATGGTAGACAACAAAACGGCAATTTACCTGCAGGGTAACTTCCTTAAAGTCCTTGTTTCGGAGCGTCTTGTACGTTATGTCATTTACCGTTTTGCCAAACAACTGCGAGAAATAATGGACGAGTCATTTCACTGCTAAATGATTTTCGTCATACGTTTAATAACAAAAATTGAATGAGACTTGCCTCTTTAGCTGCAAATGTGAAGATGTGCTCCAAGTAACCTCCCTGAAATGATCGAGCGAGACAAGTTTTGTAATCTTTTCTTTATTGCAAATTAAACCTTTGTTGTAAAATCACCACGACACCTCCACAGTCAGCAGAAACAGAATTTGAAGGTGCATGTATTACAAAACCAAAAAAAACCAACAGCATGTTCAGAAGCACCTACCGAGCCACCTCCAGAATGGCTGACCAGTTCATCTCCATCAATACTTGTAAATCTAAACACGGAAAATATAGACAGAAAAATCATAAACTGGAGCTCGGAACTTCAAACAAGAAAAAACAAAACCACAAAGAAATAATACTGAACTCACAGTCCATCCATTTGCCCACTTTCCAGCTCGGTGAAGTTCACACCTTTTTCCTCGAACATTTTTTCAAGTTCAACTGCAAATGCGAAACACAACAGCAGAACATTTAGGTGACAAAAAAAAAAAAAAAAAAGATTTCTTGTACCTTAGTTTAAAATAAACAATACTGAACTCTTTAGAGGGTTACACGTGAAAGTACTTATAAACTGATAAACGTGTGGCCATTACGATTATACAACAAAAATGAAAACTACAAAATAAATCTTATGCGACATCCTAAATCTAAACATCTTAAAACATTATTAAAATGTTAAAACATTATCAAAAAGGCAATAAAAAAGAGCTATATATCTAAAAGTCTCTGATCATTTTTCTGTTTCTCCAATAAGTACCTAAAAATGTTCTTTTAAAATGCTCCACGGTTTTCGCTTCCTTTAAAAATGTCTTGAGGTTGTTCCAGTCTATTGTTCATCTAACGGTAAACGAGTGGCCTCTTCTGTATTGTTTACATAACGACATGAGTTTCTCTGATTATTGATTATTTTCCCGACTTACGATGTACCACGTCAAATTTATCACCTTTTTTTAGCTTAGCCTCTTTTAACAAACCACTCTACAGCTAAGGATCATGAAAAGTTGTAGCGGATACTTGTCATGCTTGTAAACACTTTGTGTGACAGATAACTCGAACTGGATTTCATAAAATTAATCAGAGATTACAGAAGGCCTAGCTCCCACCAGTCTCCTGTAGCTCAGTGGTAGAGCATCCGAAGTAGTAATCGGATAGTCATAGGATCGACTCTTGTTGAGAGAACTCGAATTTTCTTTTCCCAAGTATGCCTGCATCACTGACTGAAAAAAATTTAAACCTCTTCCAGATATGAGAGTGGCTGCTCGCATTTCTTTCCACTAACTTACCCGTTGAAATAACACAATCCACATCCCTGGTTCTGTAAATGTCATTATAAAAATCTTCTCTGGAGGCTTCGAGCTTCTTATCATAACAGGGCATGATAGTTACATGGTACATGTCATCCGGCCTGATAAGAAATAAAAACATTGAAGCATTTTACGGAACCAACATCAGGGTCGAGAAATGAAGTTTGCTTGAACATAAATATATATAAAAAACAACAACAACAACAACAACACACCATCAATATCTTGTCTTGTCGTTGAATAGAACATAGAACACCAATTTAGTTGTTGAAGCTCTCAATCAGTGCTAGACAAATACATTATACATTATTTCAACTTCAAATAAAGTTGAAATAATGTGTTCTTCTCTGATGAAATTAGATGGCCCCAATAATAACACTATAATACCATATGTCTATACGAAAAAAGGTATTCGTTTCCATTTCTCAAGAACTGACTAGGTTTACACAATGTCGTATTCCTTATCGCCATCGTACTGATGAACACGGGAACAGAACCCCCTTATTAGTTAGAGAACTGAGTGAATAGAGCCCCAGCTAGGCAAGGAACATCATTTTGGGGTTTAGCACTGATTCCAAAACGGTTAGCTTTCGTTCATTGTGATGGGTAACTCTAGATAAAAACATTAAAAAATACAATCTTCTGCAGCTAGTCCTCGTTGGTGTATTTGTTATGAAAAGAAGAAATGAAGCAAACGACTCGGGTTCGAGGCTTAAACTATTCTGTTTGTCTTTTCTTTGTTTTCCTCTTAAGTTGAAATAAGTTTCACTTCATGTAATATGAAGAGAATTTCCAAGGTCAGTTTGAGAGATGTAAATGAGTCGGAGTGCTAGTGTTAACCTACGAAAAAGGAAAAAAAGGAACAAAGAAAGATATACCTTTTCCCTAATGATGCAGCCAAATAATTCTTGACTAATGAACCCATTATTTGTTGAGGAGATTTTGTTGTGCTACAGTAAGATAATGAACAAAAGACAATTAAATAAATGTATGTCATAAAGATGTAAACCTGGTATAAGACTTTATATTAATCAGTTCTTTTCTTTTTTTATGAGAAATGTGAAACAATATGTGATGACCAGAATCGTCTGCCTCCTAAACGTACCACAAAAAAGTCGTAGTAACTAATTTCAAGTTGTTGATGTTTTGCAATTGATTTTAAAATGTCGTCAATGAATTGATGATTGTAACAGTGGCTTGTACATACTCTTTTTCATACTTATTTGTTTTTCTTGGTGCTTTAGTTACAAAGTATACTAAATAGAGCTAAATTACTTCTGAAGCCAACTGTCTACACTGATGCAATTTTTTTCCTGTTGGATCATACCAAAATGTAAAAGCAAAGTAATTTATTTAATGTGAATGGCACTGGGCGTGCTTGCATACAGCTATTTCAATTAAGGTTGCCGGATCAAACTAAAGCTAAAAGACAAGACCACAATGTTTTGTGGGATTATTTTTTTGAATAATTTTATCAAAATCATCCCTGCACGTGCAGGTCATTGTACTGCTAATTACAACCTATTGTTTTCTCCAGGCACGACTGATTTTGATGAATTTATTCATAAAAATCCCACGTAAACTTTCGGTCTTGTCTTTTAGCTTCATGCTTTCATCCGACAACGTTAATTGAAATAGCTGTATATCTCACGAGCTAGAGGCTACAGTGCTTGAAATAATCCAGACCAAGCGATTTGGAACTTGATGAAAAAAATGAAAAGAGTAACATGAGCACACCCTTACCTGATGTAAGGTAAAATGTAGCTTCCATGAGTCTTTTCTGCATAACATACCCAACCTAACAACATAGGTAAAGACACAGGTAATTGAAGGACTGGCTACGAAACCTTGTCATCAACCAAGTACATGTACCATCTACCAAAGGCATGACATTGCTATGACGAAGCCATCATTAATTCTTACCTGGACAAGCAGATGCCAACATGGGGATGTTATTCTTCTCCCCTGCTTGATGATTCTTTAATCTTTGAACAAACTCTCTCTGACTAGAAAAGAACAATCAGATTGATTGCAAATGCGTCTTTCTTAACTTTATGAAGATCATCATCACCGTAAACTTTATTTAAACTCAATTTTGAAGTAGCTATACAGGCTAGTGTCTCTGATGTTTCCAACAGAATGATAGCTACTATTACTATTTTAATTAATTAAAATAAGTGACAAATAGAGTGATTGGAGTGGAGATTTACAAAAAACGTGATTGATTACAATAAGTGTCAAAATGTGTAACCGTTTTAATATAAATGTGACAGGTGTTCACTATAATAAATTAATAACCAATTAACGGGTATGGTTCTCTGGTAGAACATTGAGTGCAAATCAATGAGGGGATACCATCGTTGAGACCATGTAAGAATCAGGTCTATGCATGCCACCTTCTGAATTTGAAAACTTTCCTTGTAACAATTTTGGTAAAACTTGTGCAGTGCAGGAATACTTTGGGGGTGAGTAAATGCTCAGTATTTTCTTCTGTGGAATGCCTTGCCTCCATTTTGGATTATGATGAGAAGAAGACTATGTTTGACAATCCAGGATGGCTGCCCAATGGACGAGCAATTCGTCCAGCACTTAGCCAAGCACAAAAAAAGCCTGCACTGAAAGCTACTACAATGTTATTTTGACATTCAGAAAGCCCCTATCAGAATAAATTATTTGTTTTAACCAGTAAAGAAATATAATATATATCATTCAGAAATGAAAAATGTAAAGATTATAGAAAGGGCCACTTTTATATAGGTGAGCCACTCAGAACCTGTTTTAATTTGTTGACTCTAGGCAGCACCTTGCCTCAGTACAGCAGGTTTAACACTTCTTCTGTATCTTCCTGACTATCGCCAAATCACTGTCCAGTTTGAAAAACAAGAGATTTGCTGTCCTCTTCTAACTTTTTGCATTAGTGTAGCAAGTTAGGCAGCACCCGGCCTTGACATTTGTGATCATTTCACTACTTTTGTGTCACTGTTTCACATCCTTGTTGCAAAGTTTAAAACATATTTAACAGGGCCTCGTGGTGAAATAAAGTTTCTTACAATGTACAAGAGCAATGTAACTAGTTATAGTCACAAAATAGGAAATTTATGAGAACATTTAAGGACAGTAAACAAAAACATGGTCAGATCTTTACCAACCTTTCTGCCAGACTAAAATCCCTGGAAAAGGTAGTGTCAAAAACATGGTGAACACCTGAAATTTCAGTGAGGTTAAAATAATTATTATTAATTTTCTTTGGGTATTCAGTTAGTGCAGTGTTTTTGTTTTTTTTTTCGAAATCCAGATGAAATCCAAATGATTTAAATATTCAATTTATGATAATTACTGAAATTATCAGTGACATACATGTAATTGATGACCAGAGAAATAGTGATGCTGAATGGTAGCAGGCAGCCTTTAAGACTGGCTGGCTTCATTATCAGAGCAATGAAGCTGAACTTAGGACTAATGTGTTTGGGTGTGAGTACATGATACGGGGACAACTTATATTCTGCTAACAAACTTTATACAGTGTTTACAGCTTTACATATTAAACACTATTATGGAGCCACTCTACCAAGTTTCATTTTCTTCAAAAGGAATGTGAAGCAAACAGTTGTACCACAATTACATGACAACGGAATGGATTTTGGGCAAGATTGTTGCACAGCTCCAAACATTAATTACAAGTATGTATACATTTTGCAAATCAAACTCTATTCAATGTATGGGGCTGTGTGGAAATCTTTTCTTTTCAATTCTTGTACTGGGATGAGAATCGTAATCCAGTATGGGTACTGAGGTGAACTGGCAGCAATGGCTCATACCAATATGAGATTTTGGACTCGCATTGTGTAAAAAATTAAAGAACAAAGAGAGGGAGGCAAGATCAACATGTCTTGGTTTGAAGTTGTATGGGTATCATGTTAACACCCCCTCAAAAAACCAGGTATCCAAAACAGAGAATGGACTTAAAACCACATACTACTGTGCCATGTGTCATCTTCAATAGTCTCCCACATTTGACAAAACCTTAGGTATGTTACTTTCCCCTCTTACCTAAATCTTTAAAAAACTTTGTCAATTTATTTGCTGTCTGAAAAAAGGAAAGGAATACAGTTTGGTGTCACAAATGCCAAGGACAACCAGAGTAAGAAACTACCATAGCAAATTGTTGTTGCTGTTGTAGCAGTGATCTTAACTGAATCTGTACTTAATTAAGAGACTTTGGATCCCTAGGCTCTGACCTGACTATCTACTTCTGAGTCTCTGAGAATGTTGTAGTGCCTATCAGAGAGTTGATAAGTAGACTGATGTAAAAGAAGTCCAAAAGACTTAAAATTAATCTAAGCTTACCTCAGTTATACTTAATCTGAACTTAGCTGCCACTGATGCACGTGACTGTGGGGACACTGATGCTACGATCACCTTCTGTCCTGCTGATGTTCCTTCCTAGAAAAAAATGAAAAGACATTAATACAGAAACCATAAAAATATTAATAAATATTGTCACCTGCTGCCTGATTAGCAGAGTCATCGGACTCAGTGTGGTTACCCATGCTATCTGCATCACCCATCGAAACGTTTGCCCACTTTTATTACCATAATTGTTTTGTTCATTTATTTATTAACATTTGGCCTTAAATTCTGAATTCAGCAGATTAGCTAGCTGATAACTTTGCTAACCTTAAGCAACTTTTGTATTGAACAAAGCCTTCAATTTATAATGAGTGAAGGTGTCATAGACCTTTGCAGTCAGATATCTTTAGCTGCTCTTTGCATAACTATCAACTTCACAGACCAAAAGGAGTCGGCTTAGCAGGGGTTCCTATTATAATTAAAGGGTCTACTGTACCTCAGCAAGCTTTTTGTTGTTTGCTATAATCTTGTACAATTCTTCCTGACTTTGCTGGGTTATCAGCACACTCTCTGCGGATGTTATACAGCCACTAGAAACAAGACGTTTACGATCATTCATGTGCACATTCATTTGGATGGAGGACACAGTCAGAGATCCTTGTCACCCCAGGGGGGGTAATCTGGATTTCAAGTGACGGGGATGATCGAATGGGGGCAAAAATCAAAACTCAAAAAAATCCCTAGGGCTTCCAACAAAACCCAAAAAAATCCCTGGACCAAAAATTAACCCCCAAAAAATCCCATGCCGAATTTCTAAGCCTTAAAAATTTTCAGAAAGCATTAAATGATATAACACGAAAAATAAAAACATTAGAAATTGAATGTTTGTGTTTGCTTATTCATCATACCATCTGAAGTTGTCTTTTCCTTATCTGCAAGTCAGTAATTCTAACAACACTCGAGACAACCAAGAACATCTTCTGTTTCAACAATAACATTATGCAGAATGACAACGCAGCCGGGATATGTGGGCACTACCACGAATCTTCAGATTGTTTTGAATACCCCAAAAAATCCCTTCTTAAATCAAGCCACCCAAAAGAATACTTGCCAAATTTTCCTACCCAAAAAAATCCCAAAATCGAAAATTTCAAACCCGAAAAAAACCCTTCAAGCATCCCCATCACTTGAAATCCGGAGTACCCCCCCCCCCCCCTTCCTCCTGGGCTTGTCACCTTGCCATGCTGGTGAGGCTTGTGCATCTTAGGGCATCGTGATCCATACTAGTGCAATTGCATGTTGAAAAGTCTCTGTTTTACTCTTGCCAAAAACATGGCAAAATATTTTCATCCACATTTATTTAGTGTTTTCATCTCACTTTAACCTATCCACACTAAAATGATGAAAACAACTGGGACCTGAGGTTACACATGGGTATATATATGTATGCTTGGATTTGGACTGAAGCCTATATCATGTGACAATTGTGTAAATAACGGCCTATGTCATTTAGGTGGTTTGGTAACAGGCTAAAACGCCAAGTCCAGGCAGCAAACCCTTAAGATATCTGCCATTTATACTTGCTTTTTCTTAAAATTACTGTCACGACACTCTTTTTGAAGTTTGCACTTTTCCGAATCAATGTATAACAAATTATTTCCAAAAGGTCTTGACAGCAGGAAGCAAGTTAAGTTTCTGTTAATAGAATATTTATTATAATTGATATTAATATACATACCTACAAGCCAAGCAATCATTGAGTGTTATCTGGGCTCTTTGTAGTTTGGTCCTCTCACCACCCTTAACAAAGAATGTAATTTTAATTAGCATCATAGTACATAGACACCTCTGTGAGAAATACAAAACACCACACTCACATCTGCAACCACAAACTATTGAATGACATGAGGACAGTAACACTGGAAACATGACACATCATGTTTCAATTTTTTAGTACTGTTTCTTTCTTCAGAGCATTCACTTTCAAACAGTGACTGATCCCAGACTCCAGACTCATCCAGGTTGGAAAAACACGCACATGTAAGTATTTAAAATAATAATGTAGTATTATTGGTTGTGAAATCATGTTTACCTCTGACAACTGAACATAACTACCATCATCTTCAATCTTGATTTTTGCCAACTGCCCAACATAACAAATCAGAGAGGAAAACAAATACAATTTATATATACATAAATGTATGTTGTTAAATTTATAAAACCAGCAAGCAATACCATGTTATATGCATCTGCTATATAGAAATGGTTCTACCTGCAGTATGGGAATTTTAGAAGATCCACTGATGATGTAATGAACACTGGCTATGATACATTACCTTTCAGAACTTTAAATAGTACTGTATGATGAGTGGCTTCCAAAGACACCTTCACAAGCTCAAAATAAATTATTCTAAAATGTGCCATTTATTTAACAAATCGACGGCAGTTTTCTATGGTCTATACTCTTATAGACCATAAAATGACGTCAAAAAATGTTCAAACCACGAGCCGCAGGCGAGTGGTTTCACTGCCAAGTTTTGGACATTTTATGGCGTCATTTTATGGTCTATAAGAGTATAGACCATAGAAAACTGCCGTCGATTTGTTTTTTACAATAACATGGAAAAAGTACGAGCGGAATTGGCTATTTTTTTCGTTGAGAAAGCGCGCGCGTTACATCTGACATCATTTTTATTGTCTGTACTCTTATAGACAATAGCTACGAGCCAATCAGCGCGCGAGAATTTGGACAGTTATTGTAAAAAGAAATATAGACATCTGTATTTGCCAATCACATGAGTGTCATCATTTTCTGTGGCCACACCATCATCATCATCATCATTATGAATAATAGTAATAATAATAATAATAATGATAACAATAATACTATTGGAATACAGATAAATCGATAATGATAAAAGTGGCTGATCAGAGTTCCAAAGAAGGACAATGGACTAAGAAGGCAAGTGGTAAATAGCCATCAGATCCAATGGCCCTGTTTCTGCTCTTTTACTTCCTATATATATTAGAGGTTGTTGTTGTCCTCTACAACAGCAGTCACTTTGCCTTTCCTCAAGCCATTGAATCCCCAGCCTTAACCTGCCAGATAATGGACATCACCCCATGTCATATGACAATGACCTGGCTGGGTCATGTGACAAATGCTATTGAACAGTTCACTTGAGAAAGGTAATGAAAGCTTTGAATTTCAGAATTTTAGAATCAGGGAAAGTGGATAATTTCTTTTAATAAATGAGATCAATCTCTTGCTAACAATATGACGTAACATAAGAGAATCTAAATGTACTGTCAGCTGGTACAAAATCTTGTATCTTTCTCAAGTGAAATCTAAGGGATCCTCTACGATGATAAAAGAGCCCCTTTGAAATACACTACACTGCAATAAATCAGGAAGCAAGACACAGAACTAAATATTCCTCCATCCAACTGAGGAATATTTCAGGGCATAAATTTTGTTGAATTGTGACTCAGCTTTTTTACACATCATTAAGCTTACCTGGCCTGGTTTCTTCTCCACTTTCACTGGCTTGATGCATTCCTGTAATTGTATGAACGTCATAGTTAATAGAAATATTTTAACCTCTTTATGGAGTAGATAACATTACACCAACCTGTGAAGGAGTGATGAAATCATCCAAATCTGTCAGCTGTAAAGCTCCACTAAAACCAGCCGCCATTTTGTTTCACTTGGGAGGTACGTGGTGTATGGGGACATATAGTGTACCTACATGTATTACCACTGAACGATCGCGGGCTTTCTCTTGCCCCAGGCTCTTTTGATTTCTATTTTTAACTCGGTTACGTTGTCAACAAGACTGAAAGGACTTGTTCGAAGCAAAAACAAGACGAGTATTTAGTATTAAGATATAAATGTACAGTAAATGTCTACCAAGAACACAACAGCGACATCTCATGTTGTAAATTAATATATTAAACAAAACATAAATTGTCAAAAAAAAAGGGCTCAGAAGAATTTGTTGTTGTTAATGTTCAGTTGCACTGTCATTTTCGTCAACATCCTCCGACACGTTTGCTATTGGCATCATTATCAACATAATTTTCGTCGACGTCATCATCATCATCATCATCATCATCATCATCATCATTATCATCATCGACAATCTAATTTGCTTGATCAGTGTTGTCAGTTGAGCTGCTTGATAGTACCGTGCTGCCTTGTTAAACAGTCCCTCTGTTAAAAGCAGAACGGATCTATGGCAACTGTTTCTTTGATATGTACCACTTATTCTATGGACCAATGGGCTCTGTACTTCAGTCAGAGCGGATTTGCTCTGACGAGGGGCTAACGCTCGAAACGTCAGCACTCGAATTATTGTAGCCGCTTTTCGCCATCACGAGCTCACGTCCCTCTTACATCTCTATTTACAACCTCTTCCCCAGATGACCCGGCCCTTGTCAGGTTTTCTCGAGGCCTGGAGAGAGTATTTGTTCCACCACCAGCGATTACCCTAGCGCTCTCAAGATTAATTTTCAATTAGTCCTTCCAACAACTGAAGGAAAACAAAGCAGGCTGCTGCTTTCTTTCGCCGCGAAAAATTCACCCATGCGAAGTTTTGTTTGCGATGTTGACACCCAGCAGTTGCCTGACACGAGAGGCTCACGGTAAACTATCGGCAGTTATCACGAGTTTCTCCGAGTCGTTTGACCACTCGCTTGATAGTTGATAATGGCTGATGATAGTTTTGACTATCATCAACTATCAGCAACTATCATGAGCCGTTTGACCAGGGCATAAGTGGAACGTTGTGATCGGTTTTAATGGAAAAAGTGGAGTACCTCCGAAGATAGTCCGTTTGTTTCTGGAAATTGCGATTGATGCACGCTCCATTTGCATTTCAATCAGTTAGATTGTAAATTTTTGCTTAATGGGAAGCGTCCCTGGGATGCACTTCTCGAACTCTGGAAGACTTTTCGGGCCCGAAGCGTTTTCTATTTATATCCCTTTTGCATTGCTTGCCGATAGAATTTACAACAAAATATACCAATGCGTTTCATAACCTTAAAAAAGTTTAAAATGTTTTGGCTTTCAACACTATCAAAAATTGGAAGTTTTGGAAACAAAATTTGTGTACGAAAAATCAGTAGTTTTTAGGGTCCGAAAACTCTTCGGGAGTTTCCAGAAGCGCACGCCTGGTTTTTCTTTCTCGAAATTATGACGTCACCGAACAACCTGTTGCCCGGCCATTACCCGGTAAGTTGGGGTCTGTTTACACGGAGGGAGGAATATCATAGCAGTAGGAAGATCCAAGAAGGCGAAACAACTTTTCGTTTGGTTTACGAGCAGAAATTTCGATCGGGATGTTAAACAAGCGGAGAAGGAAAGCAAGACGAAACTGTCGGCCTTTCAGCTTAAGGCCCGGCCGCCGCCATGATTGTTTCTCTTGTCCCTGGAACTAGGACCTTCCTAGCGAAGGGTTTACATGGTGCTAGGATCTTACTATCTCTCAGCTAGAAAGATCCTAACGTTAGGGTCAAGTACAACCTTTTGCGAGTAAACTGAACACAGAAAGCATATGGCGCTGGGGTGATCCGCCTTCTAGGATCCTCTGCAGTTAAAGAGTGATAACTCCAGCAAGACAACAAACCACAACGGTACAAAAAATTTTATTGAGTAAAGAAGCGGGGATAGTTTTTTTCCACTGCAAAGGCATGAATGATGTAAAAAAAATTGACACCACATGGGATTTTGGAATTTAAATATTTTACGATACAGGCAATACAACGACTAGCGGCCAAGTTTTCGCAGCCTGAAAGAAGCACGACTTTTGTACTCTATGTACATTATATTATCACGTATAAATAAGGCAAAATGATTATATACAAACATGAATGAGTAACTGCTTTGTAAATGCGAGCAAGCGACTTCGCGTCGTCGTGAACAACATGATGCAAGGCATTGCACAGACAACTCACGAATTAACGTAGTAATGGATAAAGCCATTTTCTTTCAACGCGAGGGAATATCATTTTTGTATTAATTTGGGATTTCATATCACAATAGACCGACAAGGAGCGGTAATAAACGTAACAGATTTTTGGACCCTCGTCAATAATTGTTTATTGTAACTAAATAATAATAGGATAACGAGGAATATCTTTTGCCAAATCGAGACAGAAAGTCGAAACAGCTGAATGTCTATCTCACAAGGGTAATGTACATAATAACTATCTCATTCAGTCATGTATAACTAACCGCTCGAAACCTACGGCAAATACTCTGCTCTAAGTCTTTATAAATACACTGTTTCTGCTATTGTTTGCAATATAGTTCGGGTTTCGTACTCATCTCCCCTTGCTCTGCAAGCCATAGAAAAAACGTTTCACAAGTTTCAACACTGTCGTTCTCGGTGCATCTTTCAAGCGGAGTAACAACAGAGAAAAGAGAAAAAGAGAACACAAAGGGCACGCATCATCCTGTTCGTTTCAGAAATTTTCGATCATTGGTTGGGATGACGCACTTTTTTTTCTGTTCTTTTTAAGTCTGACTTCGTCTTTTTAACGGTCTAGATATATCAGTTAACGTCCACACAAAAAATGTCCAACCCGTTAGTTTGTGCATAGAGTAAACATCCGCCGATGTAACTACGACAACTGGCGCATTGATTACAACGTTCACTAATTTTGGTGGCTCATCGACCTTTCGCCTCCAGTGTGGGGAAAAGCACTGGACAGCTGCACTGGAAAATAAACTCCTCCACGGCTTCGTAATATTGTTTTCTTAGGCTCTTCACGTTTTACTGAGCGAGAACACTCTTTGGAAACGACAATAAAAGAATCCAGTTGAAGGGCCAGGGGCAAACTGACTTTGTGATTCTTGTATATATCTTTAGTAAATACGAGCTCCAAACATTAAATTGTATAAGAAATATATCTCCGCGACTTCTAAACATTTCTTGTTGTTAATATTGTTTTCTTTGGTTTCAAATATTTGCTGGTGAGAGAATTGTCCATCCCAGCGTGACTTAGCCTGGCTCTCGTGTGTTCCACTATCATCTGCTCAGCGCCCAGATGAATGTGTCCGAATCGCTGGATGAGGCTTTTCTGTGCGGAGACAGTTCCGAGAGACAAGCGGCTACAGCGTGAGCAGCTTCTGAGTTTGACATGGCCACAAGCGACAGGTTGCTCTCGTGCCGCCTCAACATGCTACAAGTACAACACAAGAAGCGATTAGTCACTTTAGGTAAAGTATGAGACGATTTCTTACTTAGAAAATAAGCTTGAAACTTAAAAAGCTGCAATGAAATAGTTATACTCCTTTGAAGCATTCAAGATCTTCTTATCCATGTGAGCACATAAGTTCAGTATTCTTTGTAAACCAATATAACTATACCCTGGGGCATCCATTTTTGAATCCTGTTTCACCCGTCAGAAAGTGGTATGATTAGGACAACCACGCAAGGTAGAGCCTCACAACAGAAAAGCCCCCCTTTGTGAATCGTTTGAGTGTTAAGTTTGTCTACCTGTGAATAAGTATGCTACATTGCAATGTCAAGAAAAGGGGTAGAAGTTACGGCTTCAGACCCCTCAGAGGAAGACACCGTACGTCTGCTCTCATAGGCTACTTGGTAGCATACTGATCTTCATATACTGCGCGTGAAAATAAACTTACCTCCTGGCCAAAGCTGAGTATTGGGCCACGTTTCTTAGGACGAGCGCTGCAGTTAATCTTACTGACTTTGTTAATGGTGACTCCTCTTCTCCCTAAACAAAAACAAAGAAACGATTTAGAGTGTTGCAGAGGATTTTAAGTCATGTGAACACTAATATTAAATTGTTTTCTCTTTCTTTTTTCACCACCTTTTTTCATCACTCAGAATAACACCTCATGATCCATTTAGTTGGTTGAGACTTAGCAGAGGTAAGTGCGAAGAGACGACTGACATTCCAGGCGACGCGTATTATCACCAGCCAGTAGAATACACGTTTGGGCGCCAATTGCCTAAATTTACTGGGCTAGAATGCTTACTCTTTAAATGAGTGGGGCTGTGTCCTAAAGTTGGGGGTGGGAGGAGGGGGGTCTAACTGGCTAGGGCTAAATAGCTAAGGGAGCGTAATGACCGCAAACTGTCCTTGGATGCAATTTCGTGTTGCTTTCCTTTCTTAATCTTGTTTGTTTGTTTTGTTTTACCTGTAGTGACTGCAGCATACGAGCCAAGAAGTGATAGGCCGGTACAAATGATGTTGGCGGAGTTGGAGTTGGAGGCTGCTGT
The DNA here is from genome assembly GCF_977016875.1 of Pavona decussata. NCBI lineage: Eukaryota > Metazoa > Cnidaria > Anthozoa > Scleractinia > Agariciidae > Pavona > Pavona decussata. The sequence continues at coordinate 1,547,861 of NW_028145513.1, read as the reverse complement.
TGCTGCTGCTGTGGAGGAGGAGGAGGAGGAGGAGGTTGGACAGGAAGAGGCTGGTGTTGTGCCGGTGGTGGCTGCGGTGGGACAGCACTAGGAACTGGCGATGGCTCACTGTGCTTTTGCTAAGATAAAACAAAGAAATTTGTCAACTTATAAGAAGAGATGTTGAATAGCATTTCACGGCCGGGCAAAATTCTACGCTAGGACGTTCTTAAAATACATAAGAAAAACTTTAAAACTTTTAAAATACTAATGACGTTTGAATGTTACTTCGCGTCGTTATCAAGTGCTTGACAATGACGTGAAGAAATGTCGAAACGTCGTCAGTTTTTTCAAAGTTTTAAAGTTTTTCTTATGTATTTTAAAATTGAATTTTTGCCGTGAAATGCCGTGTCACCTTCAACAATAAATCCTATTTATTTGTTTATGGACGCTGTTACCGAGTGCTAACTGAAAGAAAAGCAAGACCTATGTTATCCCAAGTGCTTGGTAGAAGGACTACTTATCTGCATTCTTGCAACTGAAGCAACGTTATTTCCTCACTGTATTCTCACGCAGAAACTAGTCCATGAAATATGCGGCATTCAAACTGTTGCGCATGCGTAACACGGTAACAGTAACTCTCAGGATTTCTCGTTTGATCGCCAAATTTCCCGTTACATATCCTGTGAGATTTTAGGTGGTGAACTGTCTGTTCAAGAGTCACAGCAGATATGGAATATAAGCTTTTCTAAAACCTGCCCAATTTGACTTGACTAAGTGACAATGCGACGACTCACGATGTTGAAGGATACATGTACAATTTGCTTGTGCTCACAACAAAATGTTTTTGCTACAGTAATCCTAAATTGCTGCTGCCCTTCACGCTAAGGTAACCGGTAGCAGAGTAAAATGCAATCGCTGGTTGAGTGCTGAGCTTCAGAGATGACAAAGAGTATACCTAATGACTGTACATTCAACAAGACAACTGGGTTACCTGCAGATGAAAGAGGAGAGAGGACCGAGAGCGGCGCACAGGTGGGCAGCCTTCCCACATACAGGACATGACCAAGCTGTCACGAGGAACATGTTCACTCACCACGTGTGAAAACAAATTTTTGCTTGTGTCAAACGAGCTGGTCAGGGAGAAAATGACAAGATAACACAGGTTAACGCAAAATAGACAGCAAAAAAAAAAAAATAAAAATAAAAAAAATAAATAAATAAAAATGCAGAAAAGGCGCTCGCGTATTTGTTGCATGATACAAAAGTAGCACTCGACACTTTCCAGAAAGACATCTGGCGCACACTCTGTAGCGCCAGTTCTATTTTGTTCATAAAATAATGAAATATGTCTCTACCATCGCTATTTCAAACCCCACCGAACTTTACAAATCAACTTCTGTTTGCCTTGAAAGTTCAAGATGGCAGGAGTATTACTTCAGTTGCGTTCCTGTTCCTATATCTACAAGGATATCTTTTATCAGTTTTACAGTTACTTTTCCCAATGCTTTAACTCTTTCCTCAGGGAACAAACAAAATCACCATATTTTAAGAATGGATATTAACTTACTTGTAACAAGTGGCCCACCGACACCAGTATGGTCTAAATGATACCACTGGAGGCACTGCTGAGTCTGCCTCGTTTGTCTGTACAACAGGAGTGGATGCAAATTCTGATGAACCAGCCAGAGCGACCGGGGTGGGCATCACATTCTTCGCAGCTGGAAGCAGAGGAGGATGCTGATACTGTGGAGGCATGGCAGGCGATGCTTGTCTTCCCTGGGATACAGAGGCCGCATCAAACACAGCTGCACTTGGAGTGGGTGCAGATTGAGTCCTTATGTCAGGGTACTGAGCCTGCCAGCCAGATACGTTTTGGGGTCCACTTGGTGGTATCTGTGATCCTGGAATAGAGTTATGCTGCAATCCTGCTTGAAAACCAGCTGGACCAACCTTCTGTTGAGTCCTAAGACCAGCATGTTGCGCCACTGACACCTGTTGCTGCTGAACAGTACTCGGAGACCAAACAGCAGGTTGCACTCCTCTACTTGGATCTGCATTTACCCTTGGTAACGATGTTTTAATCGCGGGCATTTGCTCCCCTCCTGGATAAGGAGGTGGTGCTAGCAAAGGTTGCTGTATGCCTGATCCTTGAATCCCAGGAACCATACTATTGACAGCACTAGGAATCTGAGCTCCTGGCAGTGAATTTTGCGGTAGACCAGATGGATGTACTGCAGATGTGCCCTGAACTGTAACCACTTGCTGTGGGTTAGCCTGGATATTTTGATGTTGAAAAACAGGTTTTTGCATTGCTGGTCCCTGGGGTTCCACCCTCCTCTTATTCTCGACTTGCATCCTATTACCTACATGTGGTGGTAGATTCCCCTGTTGTGGCTGGACAGGCATCTTCTGTTGCACATCAGGAGCAAACCGCTGAAAAGCATATCCAGCTTTTGACCCTTGAGGTACAGTGTTTGTAGAGTTCCATGCCGCATTTACAGGAACTGTGTTCCTATTTACTGCAGCATTATACTGGCTAGGTACGGCCCCTTCATGAAGTCTCTGTGGATCTGGTCTAACTGAGGGAGGAATTGGAATCTTTCCTTGTTGTACCGCAATGCCAGAGGCAACCCCTTTTTCATATGGTATACTTCCACTGTCATTATAAGGTGCTGCTGAGAAAGCAGGCATCTTAGATGTCACTGGATGAGATCCTTCAGTACCGTTCTCCATTGGATCAATCCTTAGATCTCCTTGTAAAACATCACTAAACAGGCCTGTATCGGTATCACTTTCCTCGAGATATTTTCCAAAATCCGAGTTTGTTTCGCTGCCAAACAAGTCTGGAGAAGACGCCTTACTGCTGCTAAGTCTCTCTCCATCAGAAGCAAGAAGATCCAGTTCAGAAGTGTCAATTCCGCAAATCCCATTAAGAGGCAGATGGAGATCTTTATCCAGGAGTTTATCCATAAGCTTATTTCTTGAATCTCCCTTGATGTCACCATTTACAAGGGGAGTTGGACTTCCAGTTCTAGAGGGTATTGATGACGAATTATCAAGCTCGTTTTCTAGAGAAGACATTCTTTTGTCAAGCCTTGGTCTCTTAACTGCACCACAATCACCACCGACACTGTCTCTTTGACAATTGAGGTTTTCCTCGCTTGAAGCATGCATCATATGTGCATTTAAGTCTCTTTTTAAACCACCATTACTTGAAGGATGAAAAGTTGTTTTAGTACTATTCAGCATAGCATTCTTCTCCCCTTCAGTAGCAGCCAGTGGCAGTCTTCCTAACGGCTTCTCAACATTTCCATCATTGTTCAATCTGCACATTTCACCTCGACTGTTTTGTACTATTCCCACTTGGTCTGTTGCAATATTGTGAGATACCTGAGCATGCGGAGTAGATGTTGCGTGGTTTGATGGTTCTCCTTTAGTGCTGACTTCTGTTCTATTTTTGTTTTCAACGACTATAATTTTTTGCTCCTCAGCACCTTCTATGAGGCCTGTTGAAACAACATCTGCTGCCCTCTCTTCTTGTGCTATAAGAACAACACCTTCTGGTCTCCTCCTATCAGAAGAGAAACAAGTGTTACCCAGTGTACTTATCTTTAAGGCGATACCTACAGTAGAACTACTTACTTAAGGAAACTGCAAGAAAGATTCACTTAGCCTTAAGAGTTGAGTGACAATCAAAAGGGAAACTTCAAAAACCAAGCAAGCGAACAAAAACGGTTAAGTTAATGTTAAGTTAAAAACCTGAAAGAACTCTCTTTAAGTACAGTTTAGTTTAAAGTGTGACCTAATGTGATCTACGAGAGTCTTTACATTAAATAACACTGGCACATGACAAAAACAGACAAAAACAAAAATTTTACCCAGTCAAAGGCTCTCTGTTTGCTTGTCTATCCTGTACCACTTTGGGTCGAATATTTCTTCCAGTAAATCCACCAGGTAAGTCATGCTGAGAACTGGCAAATGGCTGTCCACTCGCCAAGGTCGAAGATGGAAGGGGGGAAGATGGCATGCTTGGAGGAGGTGCTTGTGGCTGGAAATTCTGTCGCTGGAGTGGAGAGCTTGGTACAACTGGGGAGCTAGGGTATCTAACAACAGGAGCAGGAGTTCCACTAGAAGCAAGTTGAATCCTAACTTGGCTTTGCTGTGTTAACTGCACATTCGTTCCTGGCGCAGGCTTAGGAGCCAGAGGTGGATAAGAACCATGGTATGTAGGCCGGCTGTTGTACGCTGGTGGTGCAGGCCTTACATTTATGTTTTGCTGCTGAGTGTAGGGAGGAGCTGGCTGCCGGTAAGTAGCTGTTGATCTATATGATGGTGGTTCTGCGAGTGAAGGAGCTCTTGGCACAAAACCTGTTGGAGGTGGTGTCTGAGATGGTTGAGCAACAGGTGGCTGTATAGGCCTTGGGGGCGGAAGTGGTGACCTTGATACCGGTAATTGGCTCTGTGGAGACTGAACATTTCCTGGTACACCAACAGGGACAGGTTGAGGTGCAGCCCTTTGACCAGGCAATACTGGCACAGTTTGAGGCATGCGTTGGCCTTGAACAGGGTAAACAGTTTGCTGCACATGTTCCGGTCTTGGTGGTACTAGGCTCTGAGGAGGAAATGGCATTCTCTGCACTGCCTGTCCTTGGTTATGATGTGACAGGGACTGTGGATTCTGGTTTAGCATTGTACTCACTCCTTCAACACTTGCTCTACGCGTGGCTGCTGATCTATCAAGAGGTTGCTCCTTGCCTGATGGAACAGTGCTCCTTTGAATTTGACCTGCCATCATCTGCCTGGGATCAGCAGCTGTTTGGGGGCCTTTCAGTTGCATGGCTGTTGCAGGAAATTGTCTTATTCCCTGATGAGAAGTAAGCAGGACAAAAAAAGTCAGTCCGTTTAGCAAATGGAAGGCTTTTTATTATCAAACATATCCAAGACAACCAAATCAATCATTCAGATAAGAACTGACGATGTTAACCAATTTGAACATTTTCTAAAACTCAGCAATTTGGTATTTTACATACATGTAAAAATGAGCTCTTGGCCTCATGAAATTGTTTAGCTGGCAAGTTTGAGACTACAGACCCAAAAGTATACACCAAAGAAATTACTGATAAAGGAGGTATGTTTTCCAAACTGATTTGTTTAGTGGAAGTACATTGTAAACATGCCTTTGCAGATCGAAGAAAAGTTACCTGAACATGGAAAATTGGTTACACATTCCATAAACTTTTGATTATATGTTTACACAACCAAGTTCCTAAAAATTCTGGTTCCAAACTGAACAAATACTTCCTTGAAGCAAAGACATAAATGCAGAAAAATAAATTTTATATTTCGGGCAGCCAGCACCCCTATCATCTATTGTAAGTATATATTTATATTTTCTGTTGTAATAATAATGGGGTGAAATAAAGTATTGTTGTTGTTGTTGTTGTTGTGTTCTAAGGTGCTGCTGCAAAAAGTTTAGGTGACCCAGAGCATTTTTTTGGGTGCCCCAGGTTACTAAGCTCCTGTTAGGCAGCAGCCTTGAATTGATACTTTGTAAATACAAGTTCTTCGTGTCATTTTACTTGCAATGCCAAGAACGCTCACCTGATCAGTAGTTGTCTGAATGGTTCCTTGATTAGGTAAGCTGGGTCTCCTTGACACTTGACCTATTCCTGGCAGCTGGTGTTGCTGCTGCTGCTGTTGTTGATTTACTCCAGGAATCTGTGCAGATCTCTGATCAAATGGTCTTTGCATGGACAGTGTGGGTGGTTGTTGTGGAACCCCTATGGCTTGTTGTCTGGTAGGATTCCAGACAGGGGGAATTTGATTCTGCACTGGTGGAGTAGGTGTTCTAGGGATATTCTGTTGGACAGGAGACATTCTTTGTACTGGTGGTTGGGGGCTAGCAGCCTGAGGTTGCTGGGAAACTGCTGGTGAATCTGTGCGGCTTTTAACTGGGAGAGGGTTGGCTCTTCTCTTTATCCCAGCAAGGACGTATTGTACATTTACCCCAGACTGTACTCTTCGAAGTTGGCCATCAGGAAAAGCCAATCTGCAAAGTAAAGGAACCTCTGTTGCTCCAGGTGATTACAAGGGAGAAAAAAGTCCACAAAAAGACTGTTTAGTAACTGACACTTAAACAACCTGAGAGACATAGGGGATGGTTTCAAGTCTCTGGTTAATAACCTGATCACTCAGTCAAGTCATGATGTTATTGGCCTTGAAGACACAAAACTCTGTTGCAAGCATAACATTGTCAATCATTTGACTGATGCCTTCTCATGATGAGATGTTTACACAGTGTTGTATCCCAATGGTGTATACATAACCAAATGAGCATGTTTCCAAACCTACTTACAGAAATACTTTCATTTTTATAAGCAAGAGCAAAGCAGCATAATTATTTAAGTATCTGTTCAAGAAATGTTCCATCGTTTTGCATTGCTTCAAGAGCATGAACTAATTCAATTAATGAAACGTTGACATACTTGATGATACGATTGAAAGCTGTCGCATTTAGGATTCCCACTCTTGCCAACCTGCTACAAGATGACAGGTAGTCAGCATAGATGTCGATACGGGAAACAGAGCTACCAGGCGAAGTTTCATAAGTTCCTTGTAACCTGCAACACAATAAGTTCCACATAAGCAATAAATCAAACTGATACCATTCAAATTTAAACAACTGTCATTAAAATCAGTTACAGGATTCAAATATACTTATGATGCAAAATTATGCGCACTTCTTTAATACTTTTTCTCCAATAAGTATTGAAGTATTAAAGACTTTCATTTCCATAGCATTGGGTGGTTGGCTGGTTCACTAAAGACTTGGTCATTCTTAAAAAGGTGACCTATCCACTTTAACAGGGGAAAAAATAAAACCGAGTTTGCTTTCTTTGAAGTTATTGAAGTAGGAGACTGCTAGGAGACTCTGAAGAAACAGTACCGTGCAATCATACTGGATATACGAATGGAAACTTGATTCAGTTCAAGTGATTGTACATCCTAGGGTGGTAACAGTATTCCACTGGCCCTCTGGTGTAACTTATAATGACTCACCAGTTATATGTGAAAGCCTCTGGATCAATCTCACTTCCTGTTGTTTTGATGGGAACTGGATTAGGGGGTGGAGTGGATACTGGACCAGGCGAAGGACTGGAAGGTGCCGGTGCCTGGTGCTGTACAACTGTCTCCTTGGGTTGTTGTGAAACAGCTGTATAAACAACAACAATTTCCATAATAACTACGTGCTTGTCTAAAGAGAACAAAGACAGACACAGCTACCAGCTGATAAAACACCTGCTGTAAGTTTTAACCCAGTAACCCCTAATATCGAAGAAAAAATTCTCCTATCTTGTCCCCATACTTTTCTTGTAAACATACTAGGGAGAAGCTAATGAAATATCACGAAAATTCATGTTGGATGATCATATCCTTAATTCGCGTGACGTCAGGGGTTGAATAAGCACTGATATTATAAGGAGAAATTTGGCGTCGATCACTGCAATGGCTTTAAGGGTTAAAGGTAGGCAGGCCATGAGGAATTGCAATAGGCCAAGAATACATACTAATTTGAAACATCGCCATCTACAACAAAGCATTATTCCTGAAACCATAAGAACAGTTTGATAAGTGTCAATAACAACCTGGCACTGCAGCTGGTTGTGGCTTTGGTGTTGCTGGCAAGGCAGTTGGTATCCTCTTTTCCAAAATTTGCACCTCAGATAAGGCTTCTGGACCAAAGGACTCAGCATCCATAGTCACAAGACACACCAAAACATCTACAAAGGAAAACAAAACACCTCTATTAATAAAATCATCTTGGAAGAAACAAATACATGTATGGAAATAACTGATGAATTGTGTTTATTTCAAAGGCATTTTCTCAGGAATATTTTTTGTGGTGGACAGGGGAGGGGAGAAGTATTAAAATGGATTTTGCATCTAAGCATATGAATGCAGGAAGCAAACATCAACACAGTAGAACCCCCATACCTATACTATGATGAACCTCAGCAATGTGATCTGAGGTCACTTGACCAACTCCTGATAGATTGTACAGTGATTCCAGCGAAGACAGCACCAACTGAAACAAAACAAATGACTTTTTCAATGTATCTTTCACAACATTTACTGTACACCCCATAAATCTTTTACCTCTGAGAAGCAGTGACAGTTAGAGTACAAGTAGGGAAGCTGCAAGAACAACACTGTGAGAATTCACCCCTTTCATCCTAAACATGTGACCCCATCTAAGTGTACTTTCTACATCTAAGATGCATGCAATTGATGAGACACACAAATCACGTCCCAGATGTGTCGACCCTCTGGACACAAACACTTCTTTCCCATCACATGTAATCATTTCTGCTGCTGCTTTTCTCAAGTTGACACCAAAAGCCTCTTATTCAAAACCTCTCACTGACTGTAAATCTCACATGAATGTACATGATTTTAACAACATAATATGCAGCTTTGAAGACAAGTTCACAAAGGTCATTAATTATATCTAAAACTGAAGCCTTATTTCATCAAAAGACAGAAAAAATGTACATCAAATAATCTTTTAGTACATCCATCTCAGAGAAAGCAAATGTTGTCTTTAATGCCTGTCACACTTCAGAATGCATCAATCAAAGACTCATGAAGATATTTCCCCCCATATCATGGAATAAACACCAAATTTCTTCTTGAAGATATTCCTCACATAATAACCACATGCTGCACCTCCAACATAGGGTAAAATAACTATTTTAATAAAGACTACACGAATGATTAAATAATGCTCATTAGTTTATTACACTACCTGTACATCATTGACGATCAGAACTTTGATAAGCGACTGATACGCTTCAGGTTCCAGGCCAGCTTCTATAACGCCATCATTTCTTTCTAGTGTGCACAACTTGCCCAGGACATCCATGGCTAATGACAGGACAGAAAACAATATTAGAGTTAAAGCAGAACAACAAAGCACAAAATGATAGAGACTCCCCTTTTGAAGAAATCTAACTACATAGACAACCACCTCCTAAAGAGGCAACCACCTCTCTGTCGTACAAACTTTCTTTCCAGTTAAATCATTATATTTATCTGAGATCTTTACAGGGCTTCTGATAATTCGTGGGAAGAAAGTCAAATTTCGCGGGATTTTTGGAAACAAATTCGCGGAGAAAACGGCCGATTTCGCGGAAATTTCGAGGGAATTTTCAGGGCAAATTTTCGCTGGAAAAAAAAAAAAAAAAGAAGAAAGCCAAGAAGAAAGATTCCAGAAAAAAAAAGATATACTGGAAGGATGTCAAATTCAGGGCAAGAAAGAAAACACAAAAGTTCATCCAACACAGTTCTCAAGGCAATTGTACTTGTTTCGAGCTACAAGAAAAACATAAGCTTTACCGAAACGCCCAGCCGGTTAACCTCCTTTTTCAGCTGCAATTTAGAGCCGAACACAGCAACGCAATAAATTTCTGTTCTCTCCTTGGTCTCTTGTGTTGCTTTGCAGTTTACAAGGCAAGATTGCTCGTAATCAAGGCTCAAATCCGTGAAGTCAAAACATTCTTGTGTCTTCGATCGTGTCCTGCACGTACGATTAAACATGTGCCTGCATTACTACAGACAGCAGTTTCCTTTCCCACTCCATATAGTGTCACTGAAAAGTCTTCTCATTTCTTGTGCCCAGTTTTTCGCAACATTAATCTTAGGACGGCTGGTAGTTATGGTACGTTATGTTTACTCGTAGCAGTGACAAAATTTCAAGATAAATTTGCATTTATGGAAAGTAAACAACCCCAATAGCCAAGATAAGTTTCAAATATGTTGTACCGACATGTACTTGGTAGGATTTTTAATGAATTAAGCGGTATTACGCGTTTTTTTGTGAATTTTGCGGGATTCCACGGATATACCTGAATTTCGCGGCTCCGCGACAGCACGAAATATCAGAAGCCCTGTCTTTAATGCCTTCAATTAATAGAAATCCTAGACAGAATCCTGTAGGATTTTACAAGATCCTGTAATATAAAGGGTCCTCAATAGTAACAATGAGATACGGGATTTTACAACAATCCTTTACTGTAAGTCATTATATCTGCCCCGTTGAAGCAACTTAAATGTCAGTTTTCTAAGCTTACCATTAGTGACATGATAGCGATCTTTATGCTCTAAAAAGAAATGTAGCATCTGGAAAAACATCTGGGTACTTGAGGACTCTATGGGCTCCAGTAACATCTGTTTGAGGGACAATCAGAAAATCATGAATTAGCAGCCTTGACAATTTTATGCTAACAGGCAGTATGACTGTCAGTTTGTTATTATTTTACCTTTTCAGCTAGGTTAGATAGTGTCTCCCAAGCCATTCTTTGAAGAAATCCATGGTCACTACAGATGCAGAGTACAAGGAATCTGGAACAAGGAGAAAAAGAGCAGTCATTTTCTATTTTGCTCCAAGTGTACTCAACCAATAGAAGAATACCCCACGCAGAGGATGCGTTAAGGACAGATACAAGGGCCAATAGAATGTAGGATTTTCTCAAGTCTGATCATACTTAATAAAAAGCAATGGTTATGAAGCCTGGTAAACTTCTTTGTTATATGTTTTTGCTAGCATTTTTGGCCTTGACCACGCACAGACCACAATAGATTTTGAAATGTGTTGGAGCAACTGACCAACAGAAATGTTCCTGGTAAGATAATCAGCTGTAGTGTGAACATTAAAACACAAGATTGGGGTTTCGACAAAACGCTGACCCCCGGGTCAGCTGACCCCCTACTGACCCCCAACTGACCCCCTAACTGACCCCCTCAAAAAATCTCAGGGAAAAAAAAAAGATGTGAAATTAAAGTTATTAAGTTAACCTGCAAGATGAAACAGCGCAAATAACAAGTGAGTTACCACTCAATTTAACGTTTGACTGTTGACTGTTGTCACAAAACAACATCTGGACACAATTCCCACGGTAAAATAAAGCAGAAATAGATTCCAGTTCCCGCTCTGGTTCGCTTTTCCCGCGCTGGCGATGTCGGGTGATAGTTTATTTTGATTTATTCATTTATTTTTCAAAATTTCTCCGTAATTTTTTACAGCCCTTATTTTCCTACTTTTTTAGGGAACTAAGTCGTCTCACTGCTGCGAATGGAAATCGAGAGAGAGCCCTGAGCATGAAAGGCTGCTGTTAACCGTTTCTTACTTTGCATTTTCCTGTTATTTAGCATTTACATATACACATTTGTGGTCAAATGACGCATAAACTAAAAGTATTAGAAATGGCTTATAACAAAAAACATCACAAAATTACCCGATGCATTTTCCTGAAATCATGTGTTACAGCTAGTCTATAACCCCTTTCCCGTAACGACGGATTGTTTGACCTTGTTGTACTTTTGTCCGACTGCCACAGTTCGCCTGCCCTCCTTGTAGTGCAATTAAGGAACGAAAACAATTCGCTCCTATCAGAGAATTGACTTTCGAACATGCTTCAATCGTCGGCTTTTGAAGCTTACTGAAGTTTTTAAAAGTTACCTAGTGGAACTGGGATCTTTTTTTTCGAACAGACTCTCGATTCTTTGTTTGATAAATTCAAAAATCTTCTGTCTAGCGGCGATTTTGGCAACTTGAATGGTTGTCAACACATGATGATAAAGCCCTTTCAAAGTATATTTTGGTCACAACAAGAACTGGGTGTATCGGAACGTTGGTTTATGGTGAGAAACAGGTGTATCCGTTCCTCGTGATTTGTGTTGCATTCCATCATCTTGGAAATTTTAGGTTGGTTTATAACTTTAATTTAACATTTTTTGTTTTTCCCTGACATTTTTTGAGGGGGTCAGTTAGGGGGTCAGTTGGGGGTCAGTAGGGGGTCAGCTGACCCGGGGGTCAGCGTTTTGTCGAAACCCACAAGATTGTGCATGGTGGCAGCCCTTCCAACATAAATTGCAGCACCATTGTTGTCATGGCAAAGTTTCATAACCACTCCCTCAACTGACTAATATGGGTTCAATATTTTCTAATTCCAGCAACAACAACAGAGGAGTCATCACATGGCAAGCACACAAAGACTGTTTAAAAGATTTTAAGAAATTATAGCAGCGGACAAAATAATAATTATGGCATGACAACACTTACCTTAAACACAAGGGGTGGCTTGCAAGTACACTGGCATTTGTGTCATCAAAGGAGAAGTTATAGAGTATCATGCCAACCTGATGAAAGAATTGAAAGTTGATGTCATGTCATGGCTTATACTGTCTACAAGAGTTTTCTTTTCCTGATAACAAAATTTGCATTTTTCCTTCTTATGCCATATGGGGTTCTAGTTAGCCCTGTTTTGTTTCCAAGCCTTTCATTTCTTATAGAAGGTTTGATGACAAGAATTTTTAACAAGACACTGACTCAAATGAAAACAAAAATTATTAATTAATGAGAAAAAAAGCTTCCGGATGAACCTGTTTGCTGGAAAAAGGTTAGTGAAGAGTTCATGCCTTTTGTATAACACTTTGATGGTTAATAAACTTTTATTTTTAAAAAAGTTATTTTCTTAAATAACTCACGCATAATTTAAGATTTCACTTTTCTGTTTTCGGAAATTGTTAAATTAACAAACCGACTTTCATAGACGTAGCTCTGCGATCCTTTGGAATAACCTCATTGATCACTGTGCTTAACTAGGTCAGCCTTTGTTTCATCCTCAATATGTTCTTAAAATTTTGGTTCAAATTCTCAAAAGGCTCTTACAAAACAAACTTACTGCACCAAAGTGATTTGTTTGTGAAAGAATTATAAACCACAATTATTATTAACAGGATATTTGAAATGCAACACCAACCCCACTGACTTGAACCCCCACCAACTTGAACTATATTTTGTTTCCTTTGGGAGTTTGAGTTAGCAGGTTCTACTGTACTGAAAACACCTGGGATCAGTAAGTTAACCCTTTAATCCCTTGTCATTCAACAAATTCTCCTATCTTTTCCCCATACGTTTCTTATAAAAGTACTAATGAGAAGTCATTAAAATATCAAGAAACTTCACCTTAACATCAGGGGTTGAATAAGCATTGGTATTACAAGGAGAAATTTGATGCTAATCACTGTTAGGGCTTAACCCTTTCCTGCCCGAGGGAAATACCGAACTTTTCTGAATCGCTAATTGTGAACTGGGAGACCACATGTGATATACGATTTAAAACGTATTTTCTGGGGTGTGCTATAAATCACACCAACAGAGATGAAGGAGGTCACATATTAGAGTGAGAAAAGTCAAAAACAAAAGAAGAAAAACATTGAAACTTTTCTGATTTGCTGTACATATTGGGTATACCCTAAACTGTAGCTTAATGTACAGCTCTCAGTGCATTGCTTGTTTTAAGATTTCAACTGTACCCTTAATTGATGTACAAACGAAAAAAATTCCAAAAGTTTGAGGGGTGGTAAATTAAGTCTCATACAGGAGGGGGGCATGATTTTATGCCCTCAATTTGTAGATCTTTCCAAAATCTTTTGCTTGTGCAAATTTTACACAAATTGACCAAATACATAATTTCTCTTGGGCAGGAAAGGGTTACATAATTACTCTCCATTCCTATTAAATTGTTAATAACACAACTGAATGCATTGGCAGTGTAGTGGTGCAGAGAGGAGTGTTATCATTAAAATGTCCAGCACTCAAAATAACACCACTATTTTTTCTTTCTCCACTGTTTACACCTATCACATGAGACGAAACAGATGGGCTAGAGTGGAGAGGTCTAAACAAGAGCTTTTGACAATGCTATTTATATCATGGAAATGAAATACATGAAATTCATATAATTTGTTTGAACTGCAGATGAAACAATTAATTAATAAATGAGCAGTTATGTGCCCAACTAAAGCAGCTGCAAAAAGAAAGCCTGAATGTTTTCAAGCATGAACAAGATTTGAACCCATGACCTCTGTGATACTGGTAAAGTGGAGCTTTCTTTTTGCAGCAGCTTTAGTTGCGTACAAAACTGCAATGGTCTCTAATTTCCATGTTATGCGCAGTGTTGATTACTCTGCCATTGATTAAAACAATTTCAGAAACAGTAATCAAAGTTTTTACATAAAAGAAAATTGATTTCTGTCAATTTAACTACAGTTTGTATCAACTGAAAGACTTCTTTTCCAAGGATTGGTTTATACTCATTGAAAACAGAAAAATTAACAAAACAGTTTAAACAAAGCACTTAATAATATCAGCCAGTAAAGGAGACTAAGGTCAGATTTTCAACAGCCCATAAACACCTGTGAAATCCTCTGGCACTCCACGTCTTTTGCGCCAGCTTTTCTTCTTGCAGGATGGAAAAGCGACTCCTCATCAGTCACCTCCTCGTCTGAAACGAGTAATCACAGAATTACTTGAAAATGTTCACACCCATGCTGAATAGAAATAATGCACTGTTCATACCGATGTCATCCTAAAGAACCTAACCCTAAAGCAGATCTACAGTGATTATGTACATACCTTTGCCACCACAAAGAATCTCCTGAACGCCTTTCACTCTTAAACTTTCCTTCCAGAACTGTGTGAAAAATAATCATAGTCAGTCATTTTCACCTGTCATCAAATCAAGGCAGAAACAGTGGCATTTCAAACACCACTGATAATACCTTCCCTGCAGACATCAAGTTGTCTTTCAAGGTTGAATGGACTGGGATCCTGCTAGCTCCCACGTCTCTGAATGGTACATTGCCAAGACATAAGGAAGTGAATTTACATTTAAATTTTTACATCTACAATGTACATCAACTAATTTGTTTACCTTCACAAAATCTCTCTCCATGTCCTGTTTGAAGTACCACTCGTCGTGCAATTCTCTTAATCCATGCAAATCTGTGACAGAAATAAAAACAAAGGTACTGTGACTAATCTCAACATCTGTGAAACTGTAATGGATGGCTATATTTCACCAATACTGGGAAAAACCAAAAAACAATTCAAAATCTTTAACATACCAGGGAAAAACAAGACATTATTTGTCAGATGGCTAGTTACTACAAGTCAAACGATATGAAAGGTGAATTTTGAGATAGTAAAATGGCCTTTCCTGTTTGCTGCATCCACGCCTGCAGCATTCCAGAAATGATTTATTTTAGTTTACAGGCAAGTTAAAAGCTTTATGAGATTCACTGAAAAGCTCCATACCTTCTGAATATATGCCAATGTGTGCCAGCAACGTATCGACAACTGCAGGAGCCTAAAAGAAAAATTCAGATTGAAAGTGGTAAACAAAAATGTTCATTCCAAGTCTTTGGTGTACAAATAGGCAAGTCTCTCTATGCCAAACTGATATACAGCATTTGAAAACTGGTTGCACTACATTAAGGGTGGTAATAGGCATTTCAATGATTTAAGAACAGCCCTAAAGTACAAAATACCTATTTGTTCAGGTGAATCATGATTTGGCCAGTAGCCAAGCTCTACGATTTTTGACCATAACTACAAAATGAGAATCTAGTACAGTCAACTCCCTCAACACCCTCAGGACCCAGAGTTAGTGTCCTTAATAACAAGAGTCTGTAATAGCAGGAATTCATTTCAATCAAACGTCTGTTTGTTCATTATAATTGCCGACGCTTGAGCTGAAGTAGCATCATTTGTCGGCACTTTACACATCAAACGAGCAAAATAAGTGTAGTTATAGAGTTAGTAACTAAAGATAGTAACACACCTAAAACCCCGGTAACTCAAACTCTGAAGGGAAACGAAAAACTGTTTGAGTTAGCGGGGTTTCGAGTTATTGGGGTCAATTAAAAATATTCAATTTTCCAGGTTAATAATTAATAGTTTATTGATTTTCAGCACTTCGGTATACAATACAGTGCAAATTAAACTTATTTCATGAGAAACTAATACATTTTGTATCTGTTCATTGCACTAATTAAAATCAAATTGCTCCAGTCTTTGATCTAGTGTTAGAATTCGATCACACGATAAGAAAAACTAATGGGATATCTCAGTGGACATCCGTGGTGAGTTATAAGAACCAAAAATTCGAGTTATTGGGGTAAATTTTGATGAAGGGAAACAAAATTTAGTTCGAGTTATCCAAGTTTGAGTTAACCGAGTAAAAATGACTGAAAAGTTGGGTCAAATCCATGGGAATTGAGACTCAGTTCGAGTTAGCGGGGGAGTTCGAGTTATCCGAGTTCAAGTTACCAGGGTTCTACTGTATAAGACAAAAATTACTAGTAATTTACCTTGCTTAGGTTAAAAACAGAGTTGCTAACATTTGACAACAGCATACAAATGTTGATAGCAAAATCCACTTCATTAGGCATGCCACATTGAAGAGAAAGGACAAGCTTATCAAAGTTCCTTGTTGAATCTGTAAAAGAAGTTAAATTATATAAAATGAACACCTCAGAAATCAGAGAAGGCAGGTGTAAACAAATTCTCTAAATTCTGAGAAAATAATCTCTACAGCAAACATAATTATATAATGTGTTTGATTACTCCTAATTAAAATTAATGATACCTTTACTCGTGGAAATGACAGAAATGTAATCTGCAAAATAAAACATGTTTTACATTAAACAAATTCAATTTACTTTAGCCAAGTTAATCAACAACAAGCATGACATCAACTAGCTTTAGTGGCCAACAGTTGTAAATAACAGAGAATTAAGATTATGAAATTGACGCTGTTAAGAGAGTTCAAACTGACGTTTCGGCAATGCTGCCTTCTTCAGGGTACAAAACTATACCGTTAAAAAGTTTGTTCATTAAACAAATAACAGACAGGCTGAGTACCCGAGTTACAGAGGCTGATTATCTTATCAACTCTGCTGATAAAACCAAACATTTGTTTCCACTCCTCAACAATGCAGCATCACAGTTCCTTTACAAACTAACCCCCTTATCCATTGAGTATTAGCACTCATAGTACAAAATGGTGGGTTGTGGAGTGCTTAATTGTACGTTCACAATATTCCTGTACTGTTTTGAAGGGCTGTTTGGCATATTATTTTCAAGCCCTTGAGAGGCTCATGGCCAGGTTGCAGGGATTTGCCAGCAATGGAGTACTGGATTCCAGATATGTTATATGAAGCAGTTGGTTTAATGTTCTGATAGTACATCAGAGTTTTACATTTGGTTGGAAGTAAGTTTGTTTGGAACATATGCCGTAACAGGCAAATCTTTGAAAAACCTAACAATCTACTACACAGAAAGGAACTACAGCTTTATTTTTGAAGGTTTGGAATTATGTGCCAAATTGTCTAAAAACAGAAAATAAAAAAACACAGCTTAAAGTCCATGAAACAGATGTAAGAACAGAAATAGCAGAACTAAAAGGCATTGGGCTACACTGAAAGTCTGTTTTGAATCAACAAGTAGAGATGGGTTTTGATATGTTGTGGTTTAAATTATTTTTTTGGCTTAAAATTTTTCAAACCAGTTTAATTTTTATTTTCCCTTGGGCAGTATTCATTACCACAAATCCGAAACAAACAAAAACAAAAATGAAACTGGTTTGAAAATTTTTAAACCCCAAAACATTTTGAACCACAACATATACACCTAGCAGACTGTTTCCTCGAAAGTCCCAATAACATTGACTTGCCGGGCTCGATAAGTACTATTTCAAATCCTTTTTTCTTCATTAGGAAGCACTTATCAGTACGGATAAATCCAAAGTGTTTGTTAAGATTGTTAAGACTTTCAAATCAATGAAAACTGTATCTATTTTGAGAAACACTGTGTATGTAGCTTCAGCAGGGCTTGAAATCAACAGTATCCCATTAACCTAACCTTAGTAGTTTTCAGCACCTGGTTACTAAACGTTTGATCAAATAACCCAAAATGGTTAGCAAGAATTTTTCTTAATTAAAATAATAATTATTTTAAGACAGAAAAATGTTAATTTTCACCAATATCAAAAAATGTTCTGTGCTTGTTTAGCTACACACCTGATGTTGTTACTGATGGCACATGTACATGCGCAGGAAATGTACCTCCTCCAACTGGGGTGTGGGGTCTTCCTGCCGAAAGGACATCTTCTGCATCTTCCCCAAAGAAGTTGATTCTTTCAAAGCTTTCCAAGTATCTAAACACAAATGTGAAACGAATGTACTAAGAAAGAAATACATGCACTTATGAAGCAATGCCAAATTGCCAACAAATATTAATATACACGAACATTACATGCCATCAGTTTCCCCCAAGCACAAAGCGAAACCTTAACTTCACACAGCAGCCAGATGCTCAGGGCAGTGCCTACTAATACAGAGATATTTTTGCGCAGTTTATAACTATGCGGGAAAAGCAAATCTTAGCAAGGGCTATTGAAATCCAAAAAGAAATTTGGGGATAAGCATGCATTATTAGAGATAATTAACCAACAATAATGCTAAAAAGCGCTAAAAATACACAGCAGTGTATGGAATTTTTTCTCAAATTGAAACTTTATTATCTCTGAAAAATGCATGGTTACCCCCAATTTTCTCTATGGACACCCAGAGCACTTGTTAAGTTCTGCTTTCCCCGCGTGGTTTTAAACCGTGCAAAAATATTCCTGTGTCAGTAGGCACCACCCATAGGAAACCTGAGTGTCTCGATGCACAGAACATATGCGCAGCAACAAGAGTAGGCACCGTCATTAAGTCATTACAACATTCACGAGTACATAATAGAGTACATACCCTACATTCCTGCAATCTTCAAATAAGAGTGACACTTTTTGCAGTTAAAACATTTTATTAGAAGTGAGTAAAGGTGCATAATACCAGTCTATAAAACAATGACTGCTGACATTATGTGAATGGAGATAAAACAATGATTAACTGAACTGCAATGTCAAACTAATTCTCCTAATGGGTGTTTGACTGTCTACAATGCATGCAGCCAATCACGTTTAGATCAAAATTTGAAAATTCCTGGATAATCACATTTCTAGATCTAACAGAGTTCCTTAATGAACTCTAGTAAACTAGCTTTCCACATCCACCTGAAATCATTAGGCATTTTCACTGAAGAACAAAATATAAATATATTATACAGAAAATCTGTTTCTTCAACCACAGCTTATTCTGTCTTTTTTAAGTCTTTTCTTCACCCATTTTCACCTAACATAATTGCTTAGTTGTAACTCATAATATAATTACTACTTCATATATTTTGTTCCAACCTAAATTGATTTTAAAATGGATGACAATATAATGTTTGAAAAAAGAAGCCACTGTAGACATTACACAGCAATTCGAAATAAACAAGAAGAGCAATCCAGGGTAATGTCACTTTCAACGTAAACATTGATAGAGAGGATTAGCAAAACTAGTAATTACTTTTGAGAAGAGATGTAAGAGATTAAAATTTCAGAGCATTACACTAAAGATAAACTTCCTACTCAGGATGTAACTAAAAATCTGGGCTTTTTTGGTATGATAACGTCTAAAAAGACAAAACTCGTGTACAAAGGATTTTCCTTTCACCTGGAACAAAAATCCCCCAAATATGATTCGCATATTTCTTGCAGAAGTTAGTACTCAGCTTACTATTAGCCAGAACGTGAAATAATCAAAGAAAACATTTTCAATTACTGAGCAACCCTCAGTTTAGGCTAAAACATGTACCAAGTGGTTGTACCAACGTACAAAAACCTCGATGTTCGCCTTACGCCAAAAAGGCAATTGTTCTTCGGTAACACGTTTTCATTTGCATAATGAGATTTAACGCTATAAAACCATTTGTGTCTTGTTTCCTGCATAGCCCAAAGGAACAACTTTTCTGCCTTGGGTAAAAGTGTAACTACGAACGATAAGCCATCGAAAAATTTTCATAGCGGGCCAAATGTGACAACCACAGAAATTCGATCATACGATAAACAAAAAGTAGTAACCTATTGTGTTGTTTTCACTTTTTAACCGAATTTTTTCTACAACGAGGATACAAAAGGCTCCGAAGGAATATCGAAGTTTGAAGTCAAGAACACCGGAAATAGCCCCGTAGAAACAAATCAATAAAACAACTATGTAAAAGATTACGGGAATTTAGCAAAACATGTCGTGTGAAATGAAACATTGCCATTGTTAGCCCAGGACATCCCCTCCAGAAAACAAAACTACAATTTTCTGTTCTAAAAGCTTCAAGGAAACATTAAAATTCCAACGGTGATCTCAATAACGTTTAGTTTAGATTACACTGAGAACATTTCAAGGTAAATAACGGCAATAATAGGGCTAACGGAAGTTTTCTCAGCGTATGATCTCATCACCAATCCGCTTGTTGTAACGCGACCGTACATGAACCGTACGTGAAGAGGTGAAGATGCTCCAATGCAAAGATAACACTTTTGTAGCTGAAACTACACCATTTAGACCATACAGACGTAATGTATCGTTCATAAGTGTCAGTTAATTGAAAAGTTACAGTCCTAAATAGACAAAACTACCGACGCAAATACAAGGTTTTAATTTCACTTACCGAGAGTAGTGTTGTCGCAAAGCGAAAGCAGCGTTCGTACAGGTTGGCGGTAAATTAAAAACTTCGGCGATATCTCGCCACATTTTTCCCTCCGTGACCTGAAATATAGACAAACGTTGTTCAAGTCACATCCCAGTGGTTCTTAAGATGAAAAGATCGATAAAGACCATTCTAAAATTTGAACAAAACGCGGGAATTTGGTCCACCAACCTTAACCCAGCCACCGGCCGAAGTGACTTTACGGTACAGGAGGTACAAATCCAAATATTGCCCTCCTAGCCACGGTAAACGTCTAAACGGCGTCCTAGACGACAAACCATAATACAGAATTAATTTCCTGCGTTACTGGAACAACACAGAAACTTCCGAAGCGAGAAACCTTAACACACTAAATCAGCTCACCCTTTGGACTCGTGGAAGTTCTTTAACTTTGCCATGAATCCATTGTACTCTTTTTCGTAAGACAGGGAGTCCATGCCCAAATGTTTGGCCATCTTTTGAAAGTGCGAAGGTTGAAACATCGTATTCCTCGTTTAAACTGTGCTTATACTAAAGCACAAAAGTTGTAGGCGAGTAAAATGGAGGGAGTTTTAAATTTCGACTCTCACGCGCGTGAACCAATCACGGAATCTCGCCGATCCATACAACGGAACCAAAATACGCTAACAAATGTCTGCCTTTCCACGCTTCTAGCACAAGCAGTTACCCAAGTTGAACTCCAAAGCAAATGTGCTTCCAATCCAATAAAACTTAAACCCAGTAGTAAACAAAATCCGTCAAACGTTCGGCCAGAGTTTACGCGACCAGTGGACCACGGCCATTGTCAATGAATCGATTACCTCAGTCCATCATAAATAAAAGCAAAACTGCATGAAAAGTAAATCGCCGCATATGGCTCGCCGCAAAAACATACAAATGCACGTCCGTGCACAAACAAATTACTAAGTTCCTCGACAAATCACTCAAACGTCCACGATAAAAAGCCAGAAAAAATCTTGAATTTGCACCAAAACCGCTGTCCTGCCCGCTTCTCCCTGTTATAAAAAGCCGTTTAACAAAGCTTTCGACTCCAAGACAAGAAGCTCTGTCCGAGGAATTATTTCTCCTTTACGCAGGCAATAATTTCACACGAAGAAACGGTCCCATAAGCGAAGAAATCCCTCCATTTTAACGAATATTACCCGATTGCATTCATCACACCGAGTCTGAACTTTTACTTCAAACACGAGATAGCTCACTAAAGCGCTGAACGGACAGCTACTGAGAGGTTACCTGCAATCTGCAATGTTAGTAAAAAAATTTAACCACTAAAATGGTAAAAACTTACAATAACTCTCACTAAGAAACTCATCAGACCTAGTTTACTCGAATAAGTTTACTTCTAAACTCTAAAGTAAGTGAATCTGAAATATATTTGAAAACCCGCTGGTAATTTCCCTGATCAACATTTATCTTCTTGCAACTTCACTGGCGATTTGCTATTTGGCTCTAGAGGGGGGTGAGCTTATTGTCTTGGGCACTTGAGGCCTTTTTCGTGTCTTTTTCCGGCTACAAAACTTCAGCTTCCTAAAAACTCGAAACTGATGGGCATAGAAAAACCTCTGGATTTTTTTTCCCTACGAGATCGACAATTAAACTACTTATCTTGTATAAAAATTCAACCTAAAAGAAGGCCGTTCCATTTCGTGGATGCCACACAGTGGTGACTTGAACCATGCATGGGAGGGATGTTTCAGTTTCCTACTTTCTTATTATAATATTCTCATTTTTGATTTTCAATATATTTTTTCAAAGCAGCTTTTTATTGCCTACCACCCTGATGCTCACAGTTATTCAACTCCGTTCTAATCTGATTTTTTTCTCCTGCGCTCCCAGTCTGCAGAGCTGACGATGGCATGGCAAAACTCGACGCATTGCATCTCGCGCGCACAGAGGCATTTTCGTGCAGAAACAAACAAAGGATTTTCCGGAAACTTGCGGGCGTACTTGTCATGCTCTGCAGACTGGCTGCGGTCTCTCCATCTAGATCTTGTTTCCGATAAATTTTGAGATTTCGGTATGACCTTCAATTAACTGCAGATTCTGCAGATCTTATCTTATCAACGCTTTCAATTGAGTTATATTAAACTACCGTGGCATTTTCATGCGCCATTTAAATAGCAATTAACTAAACTAGGAACTAACGACAGATACATTTCTTAGATTGGATTACTAATCGTTGGAATCAAACGTACATTTTCGGGGATAATAGCATGCATATACTGTGTTATTCCAGAGTTTAAGTTCCGTCGTACTTTTCCGTTGAGTATGTATCATAAAAGCGCTGACTATGAAGTCTCCACCTCCACAAGAGAAGATACGAGAATAAAACTGAAAAAAAAGGTTGAAATATAAGGAGAGCTGGCTGGCGTAAGAATAAATAGTTCAAAACTCAAACAGACCAATGGTCGAAACACTGAAACTGATTTCCCGTTGCTTATTAAGCCAGTCTCGGCATAATTAGAAACTTTGTCTTCAATGTGCACAAGTCAATTTTGTGCTAATGTGCTGACATCATATTTGTGATAAACAAGCATTTGTGTCAGGTTTCAGTTTAATAGATGCGTAGTAGAAGTTTGGAAACAGCAGTTGGAGTTTTGTTCAAGACCATACGCCGATTGTCGAAACTCTTGACCATGAAGCCTGAAATTAGAGGCACCCCTTCCCCCTTCGGGAAGGGCTAAACACCGTTATAACAGTATGAGTTTTTAATGTAATACCGGATTGCCACGCAGGTTTATAGAGCTAATTTGTCAGAACCTTCTCCTCCCTCTCCTCCTCCTCCTCCTCCACCTCCTTCTTCTTCTTCGTCTTCTTCTTCTTCTTCTTCTTCTTCTTCTTCTTCTTCTTCTTCTTCTTTCTTCTTCTTCTTCTTCTTCTTCTTCTTCTTCTTCTTCTTCTTCTTCTTCTTCTTCTTCTTCTTCTTCTTCTCAGTCTTCTTCTTATTCACTTTGAAACAACGTTTATTGCTGCATGATTAACATATTAATGTTACGCACCTAAGCTACGTCTGGGTTGATGCTTAACGATAGTTTTCCATCATCAGTCAGTGCCACTGAAGAGCGCTTTTGTCGGTTTATTGTTTAAAAGAAGATTTCTCAGTTTACAGTGATGTACACGGTGTCCTTACATGTTGTTTAAGGAAAAAATAAAAATTAATGATTCAAAAGCGGACTCTGCTCTGAAAGCACGACTAAAATCCGCCTGTGTTTCTCACTGTTACTATGGCAAAACCCAACGACATCTCGCACGTACAGAGGTATTTTCCTGCAGAAACAAACAAGGATTTTCTGAAAACTCGAGAGCGTACTTGTCATGTTCTGCAAACTGACTGCGGCCTCTCCATCTAGATCTTGTTTCAAATCAATTACGACCTCCACTTTAACTGCAGAGTCTGTAGATCTTATCTTGAGTACAAAGAAAAGAAGATCAACTGCATTTTTTACGTCACAGACACTCCAGGACCAGCTATTCTCGGTCTAAAAGCGTCTACTGCACTGAAACTAATCTCATTACACTGTTCACTCAAAACAAATCAACCAGACCAAGCTGCTCCGCCTAACAGCTCAAAACTCAGGCACTCGTAAGAAAAGCACGAATTACATCGAGAGCCAAGTGCCATTCAAAGAGCGACCACCAATCAGGAATAAACAAGAACTGACGGAGATGTACCCAGAATGCTTCAATGGTACTGTTGGATGTTTTGACGATTATACGTATCTATTACATTGGATCCCAAGGTACCCCCAGTGGTCCATGCAAAGTGCCCATAGAGTTGAAAGACAAATTACAAGCCGAACTATGTGAGATGGAAAGGCAAGATATCATTGCAAGAGTAACACAACCCACAGACTGGGTTAACTTCCCTGTTATCAGAGAAAAGGAAAATGGACGACTCCGTTAATGCCTCGGCCCTAAGGACCTGAATAAGGCGATCAAAAGAGAACATTATCCCATACCAACTCTAGAGAAAATCACACCCAAATTAGCAGGAGCAAAGCTTTTTAGTAAGCTTGACGCTCGTAATGTCAATCTTGAATTGAAAAAATATCTTGGCTCATTCGTAGACCAAACGGCATCCTAAGGAAACGGTATCGACCGAATGGTGTATTAGAGGTTGTTAGGTACGATGATTCTTCGTCTAGTTTGACATTCCAGTAGCGGCTATTACAACAGGCATACCAAGGATCTCCCAAAACTATATAGGGACCAAGCCATCTTTGCACAAGATCCAGTGAGAAAAACGTGGAGCCCTGCTAGAGTCATAGATCAAGGAAATACACCCCGCTAATATATTGTACAAACTAGAGCTGGTGCCCAAATACGAAGAAATAGGATCCATCTTAGACCAAACAATGCTTTCAACAACCTTGCTAACAACTTGTCTAGCTACATTCCCCAAGGAAGTATGACTTTGCAATCTTCAAGCGCCAATCTACGAGAGTCCATCTCAGCAAACAACCCATCGAGAAGCAATCGACGACCCTCAAGCGCCAATCCACAATGTTCCACCTTAGCAGAAACCGAGGGGGGCTCCAAGGAAATCTCGCTCGGGACGTGAAGTCCGGGCACCAGAAAGACTTAAACTCCAGTGACTCTTGTTTTAGTAGTTATTATTAGTATGATATACGATCACTAGACAGTTAACCCTATTCGAATAAATGTTTTTGTTTTGTTTGTTTTCGTTTTAATTAACATTTTTTTAAAAAGAAGGGGATGTAACATATTAGCATGTGCTAATTAAAAGTAGGGAGCACATTTTATGCAAATGCCGAAAAGCACACGCGGTCTGTGTGCAGCAGTGAAATAAAGTCGTGGACAATTTATTACAGAAGTTCCTCTTCAGTGTCACGGTCTGTTTAATCCCTCTCCTCGTAGTGATCAGCATGGAGATTCAACTTTG